>NW_020825658.1:0-66705 GCF_003286085.1 Drosophila persimilis
AACCACCGCACCTATATAGCATCCACGCTCCAGGAAATGTGGCAGGATCGCATATTTTGGTCATAAGCACCAATATGGCAATATAGCCCCAAAAAAGTGGAACCTCCGCAACTATATGGCACCTGCACTTATATAGAACCCTTCCCTATCTAGCACTGGCATGTATACTGAACCACCGCACCTATATAGCCCCCACGCTCCAGGAAATGTGGCAGGATCGCACATCTTGAGCACTAGCACCAATATGGCACTCTAGCCCATAAAAAGTGGAACCTCCGCAACTATATGGCACCTGCACTTATATAGAACCCTTCCCTATCCAGCACTGGCATGTATACTGAACCACCGCACCTATATAGCATCCACGCTCCAGGAAATGTGGCAGGATCGCACATCTTGGGCATAAGCACCAATATGGCAATATAGCCCCAAAAAAGTGGAACCTCCGCCACTATATGGAACCTGCACTTATATAGAACCCTTCCCTATCCAGCACTGGCATGTATACTGAACCACCGCACCTATATAGCATTCACGCTTAAGGAAATGTGGCAGGATCGCACATCTTGGGCATAAGCACCATATGGCAATATAGCCCCAAAAAAGTGGAACCTCCGCAACTATATGGCTTCTGCACTTATATAGAACCCTTCCCTATCCAGCACTGGCATGTATACTGAACCACCGCACCTATATAGCATCCACGCTCCAGGAAATGTGGCAGGATCGCATATTTTTGGCATAGGCACCAATATGGCAATATAGCCCCAAAAAAGTGGAACCTCCGAAATTATATGACACCTGCACTTATATAGAAACCTTCCCTATACAGCCCTTGCATGTATATTGAATCACCGCAACGATCTGGAACCCACGCTCTAGGAAATGTGGCAGGATCGCATATTTTGGGCATAAGCACCAATATGGCAATATAGCCCCAAAAAAGTGGAACCTCCGCAACTATATGGCACCTGCACTTATAAAGAACCCTTCCCTATCCAGCACTGGCATGTATACTGAACCACCGCACCTATATAGCATCCACGCTCCAGGAAATGTGGCATGATCGCATATTTTGGGCATAAGCACCAATATGGCAATATAGCCCCAAAAAAGTGGAACCTCCGCAACTATATGGCACCTGCACTTATATAGAACCCTTCCCTATCCAGCACTGGCATGTATACTGAACCACCGCACCTATATAGCATCCACGCTCCAGGAAATGTGGCAGGATCGCACATCTTGGGCATGGCCCCTAACGTAACTACCGCGGCATTATTACACTCGATGCATCATTGGCATTATGTACTTAGACAGAATGGTTGTTATTTATTCCAAATTCATGTTAATTCAAAATAGTTCTATTAATCAAGATTCAAAAGATTCATATATAACAAAAGGTTCATTAACTTAAGAATATAAAATACAATTCATAGCAAAACTGAGCCTTTTTACTCACGAAGGTCAACATTTCCATTCAATACGAAACTAATGATCATTACCAAATTCAAACACTTTCCTTGACGAGCTCGTTGGGCCCAATGAACTGCTTCGGTAGCTGTGGAACAATATTAATTATATAAAAATAGTAAAGAATTAAAGAATGATATTTTGGCCGACATTGCCAGAGTTAATCAAGGCTTAACATTGAGTTAATTAGGAAAGGAACTTAAGACATATGATAAAGAAATTAATTCTATAGGAAAGATATTCCTTAATATAAATGTATATGTTTATATGATTTTACATTTAAAGTAAAATTTAATTGAAGTGCAAACACAAGAATGTAAGCAAAAGAAAAGAACAAGACAAAGCAAAGAGAATGTCGATGATCAAATTAATGCACGTTTATATGTGTGTGCATACGCCCGCATATGTCCGAATTCTCTTCGAACGAAAGCTCGCTCTTGGCGTGTGAGTTATCACGCTCTCCCTTTCATTACGCTGCACCGCTGCTATACCCTGCTATTTCGCGGGTATGTTTGTACTCACGAATCGATGATCACATGTTGTCCACGACACAGGTCACCCTAGATTCCGATTCCTGATCTTGTATTCACATCTTCTGCACAATTTTAGCTGACATAAATTTCCACTTTAATTCCTAGGCGTTGTCGATTCCGCATCAAGGATGTTGAGTTGCATCTCGCAAGATACGATTAGAGGGCATTCAAAAGTCGATGCAGATCGTCCGTACAACGGAAACGCTGGTAATTCGAAGCGGCCAAAAATAAGACACTGGAGGTTGCGTGGGGGGTTTAGGCGTGAGAGCGCCAAAGCACGGCAGACCTCCATTGACCAAGAGATTCTGTAATAGATTCGGAATTCAGTGAATGTACCAAACCTGCTTTCCTCTATAATCACCTTCTTTTCTCTACGTAGCACTTTGCACTTTCACCACACAATATAGCTTGATCTTGAACTAATCAAGTTGGCGCGTGATTTGAATCTGCTTTATATCTGGGAAATTATTAGGGTATTTAATCTGGGTTTGCTTCACTGGCCACAACACTCTCCACCACCAGATTATGTCTCGGAGTGATCGACAGGGATCGTAATCGAAAAGAAAAGAAGGACAGTGAATTAGCGGGTTTGAATATCCTTTACGTGGTATACTCCCATTTTCTTTCCTTTCTCGTTCGATAATTCGTAATAAACAGGACCTAGCTTTTTCGTTACTGTTGCGGTCACAAACACCTGCGCTAATTTATGGCTGAATTGTTTAGACGCGTTGCTTTGGGAGAAATTGCGAACGTAAACCTGATCTCCGACGTTGAATTGTATGTTTCTACTCCTCAAATTGTATACCCTCGCGTTGGTTGCATGAGCCTTTGCATTGTTGACCTTTGCTGCATACCTTGCCAACTGCAGAGCATCGGGGTAATTAACTCTAGAATCATCTGATAGCAAGTTAAGTTTCCTGAGCAATTCGAAATCCTTGCCATTCAAAATCATGTTTTGCCCAAACGTAAGGAAGTAAGGAGATTATCCGGTGGTTGTATGTAGACTGGATCGAATAGCACCGTTAATCTCATTCAGTCGTTGATCCCAGATAGTGTGATCTTTCCCCACGTACGCACGGATCGCCGCCAAAACCGATCGGTTTAAGCGCTCGCTTGCATTCGCTTGAGGCGAATAAAAAGCGGTACAAATATGTTTAATTGAAAATCGAGTTAGAAAAGCCTCAAAGAATCCTGATCGAAATTGAGAACCATTGTCCGTTAAGATGGATTCCGGCACTCCAAACGTAAAGAAAATGGAATTTTCTAAGTACTCGCAAATCTTTCCGGAAGTGAATCGTTTCAATGGACAGAGAAAATTGAATTTTGTACAATGATCCACGATTATTAATAATCCGATATTCCCGGCCTTTGAACGAGGGTATGGACCTAACAGATCCATGTAGAGTCGTTGAAACGGTCTCTCTGATTGCATTGGCTTTCCCAATGGTGGTCGTAATACTATATTGGGACTTTTGGTCTGTTTACAAATGACACAATTATTCACGTACTCTCGGATTTGAACCAACATCTTGGGCCAGAACAGGTATCTCTTAAGTTTTTCAACGGTTTTACCCATCCCGCCATGTGATGCGCTAGGAGAATCATGGGCTTGTTTGATAACACTACTGACTAGGCCAGAGGGTACCCATAATTTCCACGACTGGTGGTCAGATTCAGAATCTCCAATCGAAGCTTCGGTGCGTTTGTATACATAGCCATCTGTTATTTTTAAATCTGGAAGTTTCTCTTGGTTCTGCTGAATGCGTTCAATTAAATCAAGATATTCCAACAAAGTGAAATGCTCGGACTCTAAATCGATGATCGGCCCTAGATCGATAAACTCATCTACTGACGATTCATTTTGCCTGGACAGAGTGTCAGCAATAACATTTTGTGAACCCTTCCGGTGTTCAATGCGAAAATCAAAACCCTGTAACTGTATAGCCCATCGCGCGAGCCTTCCAGACAAATCCTTTTGTCGCATCAACCACTGCAATGCTGCATGGTCGGTTATTACTAAGAATTCCTGGCCTTCTATGTAAGCTCGAAATTTCTTAATTCCCTTAATAACTGCTAGACATTCTAGTTCTGTAACGGAATAATTCCGTTGAGCTTTGGATAACTTAACCGACATGTATCCAATTGGCATTTCGAAGCCTTCTTCATTCTCTTGCGCTAGGACTCACCCGAGACCAAAAGAACTAGCATCACACAATAAGATGAATTTCTTAGAAAAATCAGGAGTTCTGAGGATTGGATGTTAATTGGAGCTGGATTGGAGCTGATGTTAATCTTCGTTTCAATTCTTCAAAAGCATTGGTTGCGGTTTCATTCCATATTAAGGAAGTATTCTGTTTCTTAAGCATCTCGGTCAATGGATAGCTCACGGAGGCATAATTCTAGACGAAACGTCGATACCATCCGGATAAACCGAGAAACCGTCGTAACTGCTTTACCGTTGTTGGAATTGGGAAGTCGTTGATTGCCTGAATCTTAAATGGATCAGTCTTGATCTGACCATCCGAAATTATGAAACCGAGATATTTAATCTCTCTCATGCAGAACTTAGATTTTCGAACGTTGATAGTGATATTCGCTTTTCTTAAGCATAGTGCGATTTCTTGCAAAAGAATCAAGTGCGAATCAAAGTCATCCGATAGAACAAGCAAGTCATCGAGATATACAAAAACTCGATTCCGTAAATGTGGGGGTATGACATGGTCCATTAAGCGGCATAAGGTCTGAGGTGCATTTGTCAGACCAAATGGCATGAGCTTATATTGGTACAGTGGACGATTCGGAACGGTAAACGCAGTATACGGTCGTGATGGCTCGTCCAATGGTATTTGCCAGAAAGCATGTTTCATATCAAGACCAGTTATATACCGCGCTGGAGGTAAGCTGCTTAAGATCCCGTCAATATGTGGTAAGGGGTAAGCATCCTTCCTCGTGTATTTATTGATCTCGCGAGAGTCTAAACACAACCGAACCTTATCACCTTTTTGAACAAGAACACAATTACTACTCCAAGGACTGCAAGAAGGTTCTATGATATCGAGAGCTAACATGTTATCTACCTCAGCAAACATAAGTTTTTCGCGCGCAGGGGAGATTGGCCAGTGTCTTTGTTTAATCGCCTTAGCATCACCTACGTCGATCGAGTGCGAAATAATGCTGGTTCTGCCCAATCCGTCTCGTTCGTACGAAGGAAAAATTTCGACGACACCTTGCAGTCTCTCCTGCTCTTTACTTAACTTGGGTGAGCTTTCCTCATCCTCCGTGGGACCTATATCTAACTCAGAGACACTTTCGCTCATGAGTCGATCAGCAAGTTTAAATTTCCTAAAAAAGTCAATTCCTAAGTAAACCTCTTGGGTTAAGTTTGGTATGATGAAAAAATCTATACTTTCCGTGAGACTACGATATGTAATAGTCGCTGTGAAAATGCCCTCAACCGAGCATTTGGTTCCGCTGGCTGTTTTAACCCTTCCCGAACACTTACGTGATTTCGGATGGTTAAGGAGAGCACGGGCGGCATTGTTGCCAACGCAACTAACCGACGCTCCAGAATCTAACAAGGCGTTGTAAACCTTGTCTTCAATCGTGATGGGTGTGTACAGACGATTATCTCCCGTACTGAATATGGAAGCAATTAAGCATTGTCGAGTGCTAACAACTGTTTTCCAAAATTTGCGTAATCGAAGGGTAGATCTTTTAGATTTTGTCGTAGTTGATATGGTACAAAGATCGCCAAATATCCTATTTCTAGCTTTCTTGTAATTTGACAGTCTTACATGTAAGGGTAAATATCTAGTTGGTCGTTTATCCGATAAAAATCCTGAGTCCATAGCGGTTTTAGCTAAACCCTCATCTATAGTCTGACTGATGCTTTCGCTATGTTTTGGTACGGATGTGCCTACAGGGGGTTCGTTGACACATCCCGCAGCCGGTTTTCCGAAGGATGGCACTTAGAGCAACGTGGCTTGTAAACATTCTTGGTTCCACAACCGTAACAAAATATGCTTCTAGGTTCCACACAATCATCCCATCTATGCCCTATCTTATCACAATTCCAGCAGGACATCTTATTACGCATGATCGCTGATATTATTGGTTCAGGCTCCTCAAGGTGTTCCCTCTCCGGAGAGATCTTGGAGATGTTGCGCCGGTTTACAAAAGGCGTTTTGTAAGAAGGGTTTCGAAGCTCCGAATAAAATTGTTCGTGCTTTTTAACCTCTAAAAGTAATTTCTTTATCGAAGTGATATTCAAATGTAGTAACTCGTGATGAAGTGTACTTTTCGAATTGTCAATCAACAGCTTAACAAGGTCGCATTCTGGTAGGCTACGCTCGAGTCTATTCACCAACTCTTCTATACTATTCTGATAGGAATCAAAAGGTTCATTTTCCCCTTGCTTTCGTTTCGCGATTCTACGCCATATGTCGACATCAGTGGCAGCATCGTCATATTTATCCCTAAATGCTAGACAAAAAGTCTCCCACGCGAACTCTTCATGTTTACGATGGAACTGCCAGAACCAATCACCTGCTTTTGCGGATAACAATAAGTGCAAATGATCGCAAACCAGCTGGAAATTGTTTCCCAGGGTCTGTGCCGTCAAGGAACGTACCCGGTAAATAAATTCTGTGGCCGATAGACCGTCCTTACTACCGTCAAACTTTACCTTCCAGTTTTGAATAACATGTCCTACCTTTTCTGGTGAAATTGAAACTGAAGAGCGATTGCTAGTATTCCTTAAGTCTGCCTCTTGGCTTGCTCTACTCCTAACGTCTGCTGGTACATGCTGATAATTCGAAGCCTGCTCCGCAAGTCCCGATCTCAATTGAAACGAACTCAGCTGATGGCTCAATGCTGTCTCAATATGGGCGGTTAGCTTCTCCAAAAACGTCTTTTGTTGGGTGCAGTCTATGCAGATCGTCCGTACAACGGAAACGCTGGTAATTCGAAGCGGCCAAAAATAAGACACTGGAGGTTGCGTGGGGGGTTTAGGCGTGAGAGCGCCAAAGCACGGCAGACCTCCAGTGACCAAGAGATTCTGTAATAGATTCGGAATTCAGTGAATGTACCAAACCTGCTTTCCTCTATAATCACCTTCTTTTCTCTACGTAGCACTTTGCACTTTCACCACACAATATAGCTTGATCTTGCTTTTTAGTCGATTCTCCGCCGACTTGCAGTTATGTAATTTGGTATGTATTATGTAATACAGGGACACGGGAACTTCCACTAGAGTTTGGCACTATTGGCACAGGCACAACCGAAGTGTTTTGGGAGAAAAATGGAATTGATCCGCGTGTTCACCGTCGCTGTCGGCTTAAGCGGCATAGACGAGCTTTAACGGGACCCTTCCATGGAATTCGGTCTCGAGAGACGAAAAAGAACATTCGAGCAATTAAAGCTCCATATTCGAAGTAAAGCCTTGGTGTTCGAACTAATCAAGTTGGCGCGTGATTTGAATCTGCTTTATATCTGGGAAATTATTAGGGTATTTAATCTGGGTTTGCTTCACTGGCCACAACACTCTCCACCACCAGATTATGTCTCGGAGTGATCGACAGGGATCGTAATCGAAAAGAAAAGAAGGACAGTGAATTAGCGGGTTTGAATATCCTGTACGTGGTATACTCCCATTTTCTTTCCTTTCTCGTTCGATAATTCGTAATAAACAGGACCTAGCTTTTTCGTTACTGTTGCGGTCACAAACACCTGCGCTAATTTATGGCTGAATTGTTTAGACGCGTTGCTTTGGGAGAAATTGCGAACGTAAACCTGATCTCCGACGTTGAATTGTATGTTTCTACTCCTCAAATTGTATACCCTCGCGTTGGTTGCATGAGCCTTTGCATTGTTGACCTTTGCTGCATACCTTGCCAACTGCAAAACATCGGGGTAATTAACTCTAGAATCATCTGATAGCAAGTTAAGTTTCCTGAGCAATTCGAAATCCTTGCCATTCAAAATCATGTTTTGCCCAAACGTAAGGAAGTAAGGAGAATATCCGGTGGTTGTATGTAGACTGGATCGAATAGCACCGTTAATCTCATTCAGTCGTTGATCCCAGGTAGTGTGATCTTTCCCCACGTACGCACGGATCGCCGCCAAAACCGATCGGTTTAAGCGCTCGCTTGCATTCGCTTGAGGCGAATAAAAAGCGGTACAAATATGTTTAATTGAAAATCGAGTTAGAAAAGCCTCAAAGAATCCTGATCGAAATTGAGAACCATTGTCCGTTAAGATGGATTCCGGCACTCCAAACGTAAAGAAAATGGAATTTTCTAAGTACTCGCAAATCTTTCCGGAAGTGAATCGTTTCAATGGACAGAGAAAATGGAATTTTGTACAATGATCCACGATTATTAATAATCCGATATTCCCGGCCTTTGAACGAGGGTATGGACCTAACAGATCCATGTAGAGTCGTTGAAACGGTCTCTCTGATTGCATTGGCTTTCCCAATGGTGGTCGTAATACTATATTGGGACTTTTGGTCTGTTTACAAATGACACAATTATTCATGTACTCTCGGATTTGAACCAACATCTTGGGCCAGAACAGGTATCTCTTAAGTTTTTCAACGGTTTTACCCATCCCGCCATGTGATGCGCTAGGAGAATCATGGGCTTGTTTGATAACACTACTGACTAGGCCAGAGGGTACCCATAATTTCCACGACTGGTGGTCAGATTCAGAATCTCCAATCGAAGCTTCGGTGCGTTTGTATAAATAGCCATCTGTTATTTTTAAATCTGGAAGTTTCTCTTGGTTCTGCTGAATGCGTTCAATTAAATCAAGATATTCCAACAAAGTGAAATGCTCGGACTCTAAATCGATGATCGGCCCTAGATCGATAAACTCATCTACTGACGATTCATTTTGCCTGGACAGAGTGTCAGCAATAACATTTTGTGAACCCTTCCGGTGTTCAATGCGAAAATCAAAACCCTGTAACTGTATAGCCCATCGCGCGAGCCTTCCAGACAAATCCTTTTGTCGCATCAACCACTGCAATGCTGCATGGTCGGTTATTACTAAGAATTCCTGGCCTTCTATGTAAGCTCGAAATTTCTTAATTCCCTTAATAACTGCTAGACATTCTAGTTCTGTAACGGAATAATTCCGTTGAGCTTTGGATAACTTAACCGACATGTATCCAATTGGCATTTCGAAGCCTTCTTCATTCTCTTGAGCTAGGACGCACCCGAGACCAAAAGAACTAGCATCACACAATAAGATGAATTTCTTAGAAAAATCAGGAGTTCTGAGGATTGGAGCTGATGTTAATCTTCGTTTCAATTCTTCAAAAGCATTGGTTGCGGTTTCATTCCATATTAAGGAAGTATTCTGTTTCTTAAGCATCTCGGTCAATGGATAGCTCACGGAGGCATAATTCTCGACGAAACGTCGATACCATCCGGATAAACCGAGAAATCGTCGTAACTGCTTTACCGTTGTTGGAATTGGGAAGTCGTTGATTGCCTGAATCTTAAATGGATCAGTCTTGATCTGACCATCCGAAATTATGAAACCGAGATATTTAATCTCTCTCATGCAGAACTTAGATTTTCGAACGTTGATAGTGATATTCGCTTTTCTTAAGCATAGTGCGAATCAAAGTCATCCGATAGAACAAGCAAGTCATCGAGATATACAAAAACTCGATTCCGTAAATGTGGGGGTATGACATGGTCCATTAAGCGGCATAAGGTCTGAGGTGCATTTGTCAGACCAAATGGCATGAGCTTATATTGGTACAGTGGACGATTCGGAACGGTAAACGCAGTATACGGTCGTGATGGCTCGTCCAATGGTATTTGCCAGAAAGCATGTTTCATATCAAGACCAGTTATATACCGCGCTGGAGGTAAGCTGCTTAAGATCCCGTCAATATGTGGTAAGGGGTAAGCATCCTTCCTCGTGTATTTATTGATCTCGCGAGAGTCTAAACACAACCGAACCTTATCACCTTTTTGAACAAGAACACAATTACTACTCCAAGGACTGCAAGAAGGTTCTATGATATCGAGAGCTAACATGTTATCTACCTCAGCAAACATAAGTTTTTCGCGCGCAGGGGAGATTGGCCAGTGTCTTTGTTTAATCGCCTTAGCATCACCTACGTCGATCGAGTGCGAAATAATGCTGGTTCTGCCCAATCCGTCTCGTTCGTACGAAGGAAAAATTTCGACGACACCTTGCAGTCTCTCCTGCTCTTTACTAGAAAGTTTGTGTAACTTGGGTGAGCTTTCCTCATCCTCCGTGGGACCTATATCTAACTCAGAGACACTTTCGCTCATGAGTCGATCAGCAAGTTTAAATTTCCTAAAAAAGTCAATTCCTAAGTAAACCTCTTGGGTTAAGTTTGGTATGATGAAAAAATCTATACTTTCCGTGAGACTACGATATGTAATAGTCGCTGTGAAAATGCCCTCAACCGAGCATTTGGTTCCGCTGGCTGTTTTAACCCTTCCCGAACACTTACGTGATTTCGGATGGTTAAGGAGAGCACGGGCGGCATTGTTGCCAACGCAACTAACCGACGCTCCAGAATCTAACAAGGCGTTGTAAACCTTGTCTTCAATCGTGATGGGTGTGTACAGACGATTATCTCCCGTACTGAATATGGAAGCAATTAAGCATTGTCGAGTGCTAACAACTGTTTTCCAAAATTTGCGTAATCGAAGGGTAGATCTTTTAGATTTTGTCGTAGTTGATATGGTACAAAGATCGCCAAATATCCTATTTCTAGCTTTCTTGTAATTTGACAGTCTTACATGTAAGGGTAAATATCTAGTTGGTCGTTTATCCGATAAAAATCCTGAGTCCATAGCGGTTTTAGCTAAACCCTCATCTATAGTCTGACTGATGCTTTCGCTATGTTTTGGTACGGATGTGCCTACAGGGGGTTCGTTGACACATCCCGCAGCCGGTTTTCCGAAGGATGGCACTTAGAGCAACGTGGCTTGTAAACATTCTTGGTTCCACAACCGTAACAAAATATGCTTCTAGGTTCCACACAATCATCCCATCTATGCCCTATCTTATCACAATTCCAGCAGGACATCTTATTACGCATGATCGCTGATATTATTGGTTCAGGCTCCTCAAGGTGTTCCCTCTCCGGAGAGATCTTGGAGATGTTGCGCCGGTTTACAAAAGGCGTTTTGTAAGAAGGGTTTCGAAGCTCCGAATAAAATTGTTCGTGCTTTTTAACCTCTAAAAGTAATTTCTTTATCGAAGTGATATTCAAATGTAGTAACTCGTGATGAAGTGTACTTTTCGAATTGTCAATCAACAGCTTAACAAGGTCGCATTCTGGTAGGCTACGCTCGAGTCTATTCACCAACTCTTCTATACTATTCTGATAGGAATCAAAAGGTTCATTTTCCCCTTGCTTTCGTTTCGCGATTCTACGCCATATGTCGACATCAGTGGCAGCATCGTCATATTTATCCCTAAATGCTAGACAAAAAGTCTCCCACGCGAACTCTTCATGTTTACGATGGAACTGCCAGAACCAATCACCTGCTTTTGCGGATAACAATAAGTGCAAATGATCGCAAACCAGCTGGAAATTGTTTCCCAGGGTCTGTGCCGTCAAGGAACGTACCCGGTAAATAAATTCTGTGGCCGATAGACCGTCCTTACTACCGTCAAACTTTACCTTCCAGTTTTGAATAACATGTCCTACCTTTTCTGGTGAAATTGAAACTGAAGAGCGATTGCTAGTATTCCTTAAGTCTGCCTCTTGGCTTGCTCTACTCCTAACGTCTGCTGGTACATGCTGATAATTCGAAGCCTGCTCCGCAAGTCCCGATCTCAATTGAAACGAACTCAGCTGATGGCTCAATGCTGTCTCAATATGGGCGGTTAGCTTCTCCAAAAACGTCTTTTGTTGGGTGCAGTCTATGCAGATCGTCCGTACAACGGAAACGCTGGTAATTCGAAGCGGCCAAAAATAAGACACTGGAGGTTGCGTGGGGGGTTTAGGCGTGAGAGCGCCAAAGCACGGCAGACCACCAGTGACCAAGAGATTCTGTAATAGATTCGGAATTCAGTGAATGTACCAAACCTGCTTTCCTCTATAATCACCTTCTTTTCTCTACGTAGCACTTTGCACTTTCACCACACAATATAGCTTGATCTTGCTTTTTAGTCGATTCTCCGCCGACTTGCAGTTATGTAATTTGGTATGTATTATGTAATACAGGGACACGTGAACTTCCACTAGAGTTTGGCACTATTGGCACAGGCACAACCGAAGTGTTTTGGGAGAAAAATGGAATTGATCCGCGTGTTCACCGTCGCTGTCGGCTTAAGCGGCATAGACGAGCTTTAACGGGACCCTTCCATGGAATTCGGTCTCGAGAGACGAAAAAGAACATTCGAGCAATTAAAGCTCCATATTCGAAGTAGCTGTTTTTAAAGCCTTGGTGTTCGAACTAATCAAGTTGGCGCGTGATTTGAATCTGCTTTATATCTGGGAAATTATTAGGGTATTTAATCTGGGTTTGCTTCACTGGCCACTACAGATCGCACATCTTGGGCATAAGCACCAATATGGCAATATAGCCCCAAAAAAGTGGAACCTCCGCAACTATTTGGCACCTGCACTTATATAGAACCCTTCCCTATCCAGCACTGGCATGTATACTGAACCACCGCACCTATATAGCATCCACGCTCCAGGAAATGTGGCAGGATCGCATATTTTGGGCATAAGCACCAATATGGCAATATAGCCCCAAAAAAGTGGAACCTCCGCAACTATATGGCACCTGCACTTATATAGAACCCTTCCCTATCCAGCACTGGCATGTATACTGAACCACCGCACCTATATAGCATCCACGCTCCAGGAAATGTGGCAGGATCGCACATCTTGGGCATAAGCACCAATATGGCACTCTAGCCCATAAAAAAGTGGAACCTCCGCAACTATACGGCACCTGCACTTATATAGAACCCTTCCCTATCCAGCACTGGCATGTATACTGAACCACCGCACCTATATAGCATCCACGCTCCAGGAAATGTGGCAGGATCGCACATCTTGGGCATAAGCAGCAATATGGCAATATAGCCCCAAAAAAGTGGAACCTCCGCAACTATATGGCACCTGCACTTATATAGACCCTTCCCTATCCAGCACTGGCATGTATACTGAACCACCGCACCTATATAGCACCCACGCTCCAGGAAATGTGGCAGGATCGCACATTTTGGGCATAAGCACCAATATGGCAATATAGCCCCAAAAAAGTGGAACCTCCGCAACTATATGGCTTCTGCACTTATATAGAACCCTACCCTATCCAGCACTGGCATGTATACTGAACCACCGCACCTATATAGCATCCACGCTCCAGGAAATGTGGCAGGATCGCATATTTTGGGCATAGGCACCAATATGGCAATATAGCCCCAAAAAAGTGGAACCTCCGCAACTATATGGCACCTGCACTTATATAGAACCCGTCCCTATACAGCACTTGCATGTATATTGAATCACCGCACCTATTTATCACCCACGCTCCAGGAAATGTGGCAAGATCGCACATCTTGGGCACCAGCAACAATACGGCACTCTAGCCTCAAAAAAGTGGAACTCCGCAACTATATGGCACCTGCACTTATATAGAACCCTTCCCTATCCAGCACTGGCATGTATACTGAACCACCGCACCTATATAGCACCCACGCTCCAGGAAATGTGGCAGGATCGCACATCTTGGGCATAAGCACCAATATGGCAATATAGCCCCAAAAAAGTGGAACATCCGCAACTATATGGCTTCTGCACTTATATAGAACCCTTCCCTATCCAGCACTGGCATGTATACTGAACCACCGCACCTATATAGCATCCACGCTCCAGGAAATGTGGCAGGATCGCATATTTTGGGCATAAGCACCAATATGGCAATATAGCCCCAAAAAAGTGGAACCTCCGCAACTATATGGCACCTGCACTTATATAGAACCCTTCCCTATCCAGCACTGGCATGAATACTGAACCACCGCACCTATATAGCATCCACGCTCCAGGAAATGTGGAAGGATCTGTAGGGGCCGAATTTAGGGAACGAGTATAGAACATCACGGATAAGCATAGTTTTCTTTTGGTAATGCTTAAAAGTGCAGAGCCATAGTAACTCCGAAAGTGGATCGTAAGCTGCAAGCTTTCCGAAAAGCTTTCTAAAGAGAGTCGGCGCGCAGCGCACGCATTTAAGCGAAAGACGTCACGTTTACCTTGACCCAAGAGAGTAGCGTAGCGTAGGGAGAGCATAGATTAAAAGCTTGACCAAAATTTCGCTCAATTGGGCGAAAGATCATCCGATTATGCAGTTAAAGTTCCCAAGATCATCCGATTATGCAGTTAAAGTTCCTAAGATCATCCGATGATGCAGTTAAAATTCCCCAAATATCATCCGATCTTCGAGCTTTTGGTTCGGTACCGCTTAGCTGAACTTGCAGAAGTTGGGCTGGAGTATTGACAAAGAATCGATTGATTAAAGCGGACGTGTTTGTGCTATACTCGGGAATAAATAAATATATATATATATATATTTAGCCAACGAACAGTTCTGGCACCTACGCCATACCTCGTGAACCGAGTTTCAATTAAGACCCAGAATCAGGAGTAATTAACCAGGAAAGCAGTGTAAAGAAAAGAAAACATAGCTGGTATGTCCGTGATTAATTTGGAAAGTGTTCGTGGTAAAATATATATATATAAGAATTTGTGTTATAGGACGGCGGCCCATAGCCACGGTACCGCTTGTGCGATCATCAGTCGCATAGGAGTGCATATACGGTGTGGTCTATGAGAGGTGTGTTGCCGGTGGATTGATAAGACAAGTAGTAAACCCGCGGGAGGCACCGAGCAGCGAAATCTGCAGCTTGACGTTGTCCGTCGAAAGCCTCAACAACCGTGTGGATGCATGGCGAAAACCAAGAGGCGCCTCCGGACCCTTATTTTTGGCGTCATTGACGCCACCCGTTTATCGAGCCTCCAATGAAAGTGTAGTCCGCAGACCGACGTCGAATCGGATCGGCAACCTGAAGCCCAGCTAAGGAGTTAATTTACCCCATCGTCAACTGATTTAGCTGCGCCAGCGACACCCAATAATGAACTCGAATTGATTGCATTATTGTTGGATTCTTCCGGAGGCGCAGTCCTACTCAGCCTGGCTGACATGTCTCTCGATCACGGCAATAGAGGACCATAGTTACTCGTGGATGTAACACACGCCCCTTTTTCCTCTAGATTTCATGTGCCAGGCTAAAACCATTCTCTTTCGTCACACGATGTATACAGTTTTATAGTTAGTTATGTAACCCAGCCAACACAATATTAATTATCTTTTCTTTTCCTTAGAATTATGCACCAACGTCATCATTGAGCTCAACGATCACGGATGGAATAAGCGGTACTAGCCTACCAAAAGCGCTGTGAGTTTGTAAATAAGAACAAGTACATATATGCACTGAGCTGGGAAGTAACCTGCGTGTTACATGTAATTTTCTATTGATATCACATTTATAAATCCGTAACCATAATGTATTGGTACCTCTCACCCCTTTAGAATCTGTTACCCATATATGATGGTCATTTTTAAATCTTTATTTTTCTTAATATTTCTTCGCAATTCCTTACTAATATATTAAGCTATCGAGACACAACAAAAATTGATTTAATTATAAGTTAAGAAAACCCCCCCCAAGAATTTAATTATATGATTAGGGATTTAATGAAATATATATATAATGATATTGATTTTGAAGTACAACCCTAATATGTTCTAAATTCAGGACTCCGCCCTCAGAAAGGCATGATCGAAGTGGTGGGATGATAACTGTTTAACGTTATTCAAGGGTCTATATGGTCAGGTTACCTGTATAGCATAGGTCGAGAGGGTAGAGAAGATAGAGATACTCACTAACACCGGAGTTTCTCATCATTTGAGTAGAGTAATTGATAAGTATGTCCACACTTTCCACAACCAACTTGTTGTAACAATTCCACGATATGTTTCTATACGTGAGTAGGGGATGGATTGGAGGGGATGTCGAGGTCACGGCCGGTGGGGATTATTTGGTTCCGTGCTCATTCGGTAACTTGGGGGGGGGGGGTTCGTTTGACCGCGTCTCGACTCCTACTACATAAACTTTAAAATGTTAGAATCCCGTGACTCTACAGGGAGCGAACTCCGAAAACAACACTATGCCTCTTCCGAGCATAACGGACATTACATGGCACAATCATATGGCGTACCCGAAAGTACCAGGGGCTTTCGTCGGCGTGTTCCAAACTCTCGCGGGCGTGAGGTCTTGCGATGGAAGTCGACCCACACGATTCTATACCCACCCTTCCATGATTTCCAGGGGTGCGAAGGTTCTGGAAATCCCTAATATTCTTACCCTACCCAATTAGGTCACCCTGTCCCTAGGAAATTATAAGTCTACTCCATGTTCATTGCTAATACAATTCAATATATTTCGTTGTACTTCATCATAGACATGTTGCTTCAATCAAAACTAGCAAACCAAGTTTCACTTCTTAACATAACACAAGTCTTGCACTACAATCAGCAGGCAACTCAAGAAAAAAAATGAATGGAATGAAAAAAAAATAGGAGGCTTAATCCCTAAAAAAAAAATTGTATAGATATAGGTATATATAAATGGTGGACTATAATTAGATAAGATAGGAATATAATATAAGATATTAGAAATAAGTAAATTAGGTATGTATAAAGGAAAAAAAATAAAAATCAAAAAAAATATTCAAAAGCAGCAGGGGTCATACCAGCGATCAGCAATGGTGAGCCAAAACGAAATTTAATTTAACATTATAAATTTATTTAAATTTTTTTTTCTGGGTTGAGGAGATTTTTTTTCTATGTTGGTTAGTGCATTGCTTGGCTACGTCTCCATGCATTAAAAGAATGCAGGGAATGCGAGCAATGCAAGCTTAGCAGCATTGGCACCGAAGAGACCGAAAAGCTTCGAGCGTGTGGAACGCAAGCGTTGCGCTCTCTTATCAGCAGCGGCTGGCCGCTGCGCATGCGTTTTAGATTTGAACGAAGACAGGCGCAAAGGAGAAAATTGAAATTGGGTCACTTGCGGCTTGCATACAGTGGTCCCTCGCTGAAAGGCGCCTTTCGTTGTGGAGCTGTGGAGACCCTGTTATTGTGTGCCCAGATCGGAGGGGGATTGGTAAATAGGGGGGGTATGAAAAAGGTTTTTTTTTTTGTAGTCTGTTATTTTATGATTAAATCGTTCGGTCTCCAACCCGCAAAAATAAATTCCGTTTTGGGAACTGGCACATTCACGCCTAGCGAGGTAGGACTGTGCCTCAGAGTTAAAGAATATAAGTGCTTAGAAAGAACAAGAAAAATTACAATTAAAACTACACTATGCTACGAAATCTCGGTCCGGATCCGTGGCGGCGTCTTCTAGGCCGTCGCAGACAGCGAGTTAGCGGCGCATAGGGGGGGGTGATCTCTATGCCCTCGATGCCCTCTATGCGCGTACATTAGATATGGCGCAAGGGTTAGGGCCGGTGGAGGTTATGTCGCCGGGCAGGTGGATGCTTCAACGACTCCAAAAGGGGAAAAAAAATCTCGGCCCCACACCAAAGTCGACTCCGAAGAGTACTCCCGTCAAGGGTGGGAAATTGGTGTGGGTGGGGGCAGAACTTTGGTAGAGCCGGGTGGCTACCGCTCGGTGCCAGGGCCCTATGGGCGAAACAGAACCAAAACCACGAGGGCTTAGAAAAAAAAATCTACATTTTCCCTACAGGACACTTTTACATACCGGTTTTTCCGGACTTTTCCACGGAGACACGAGTGTTGGGTTCTCCTGGCCTGTGGGACGCACGGGTTTGCACCAAGAACAACACTTGCTGGCGAGGCGAGGCAAATATGCACTTTTCGCCAAGGTAGTTTCTTGCCAGTTTTCTCGGCGCACGGTTATTAATTTTCGCCCGATTTTTGCGGCGCGCCCACCGTTCCGTTTTATTTCTTTTCGGTTTGTCTTTCTGGCACTTATTTGGGTTTTATTTTCTTACTTTTCTTTTCTTTTGGGATTACACGTGGTCGATTTAGTTATGTATATATTTTTTTACCGAAGCGGAGATAGCCACCGGCTGCACAGATTCAAATTTTCGAAAGAGAACGTTCTGGTGCTTTTGCACTGCTTAAATACGAGCTTACCGATCTTAAAGCTCGGCTTCGAAAGCTCCGTTGCGATGCGCTGCAAAGCACTTACGGCAGCTCAGCTCAGCTGTTCCCTACCTCGAGCTTGCTTGCACCCACCCCAACTATACTATGCCCTGCAGCGATAATTGGCCCAAGGTTATTGCATGCGATATCCGAGCACCATAGCGATAACCTATTTTGAATCGGTATTGTCCCACCGCAACCGTTACACCACCCGATAATATGCCACCGTTAGACGGAATATAAGCGGGAATCAGGATCGAATGTCTTTCGCATGAAAGGTTCCTATTTCTCGGCCCTGCAGATTTTCCAGGAGGTAGAAACAATTACCCAGTTTTTTCCGCACGCGACATTTCAGAAATTTAGGAGCCAATTTGGCATTAAAATTTTGCGTGAATTTGCTCAAGGAAAAATTTCGGTGAAATACTTCCTGACCTTCTCGGAACGACACAGGCTTGGCTCGTAAATTGTATTGAGCAACGTTGCGCTCATACGCTTTCTTAATATTGCCCTGTATATCTTTTCGAATTAGAGCTAAATTGTCTGACCTAGCTACTGGGACAATGTCTTCCAGCAAGTCTAAATCCTTCAGAAGCTTATAATCCGTCCCATGAGTGAGCATATCTAAGCCAAACAGGGCTCGATATGGTGAACAACCTAAGGACTGATGTAGTGACGATCGCAGGGAACAAGATATACTTGAGAGATGCTGATCCCAGTATGTCTGATCCTGCTGAAGATATGCTCGCACGGCAGCTAACAATGAACGATTTACTCGTTCCGCCGCATTACTTTGGGGAGAGTATAGTGCCGTGTACATATGTTTAATTCCCAGCTGTGTCAAGAATGCGTTGAATTCTGTAGCTTTGAATGGTTTTCCATTGTCGCTAACAATAGTTTCAGGCACCCCATATGCATGAAAGATATGCTTTAGCAGAAATTCTTGGATTACTACGGAAGTAAATTTCTTCAGGGGGTGTAGCCAATGGTATTTACTGAAGTGATCTAAAACAATTAGCAACCCAACATGTCCATTTTTGCTGCGTGGATAAGGTCCAAGCAGATCTATGTATAATCGTTGAAAGGGTCGACAAGTTGGTATGTGGTTTCCCATGGGTGGCCGCAGAGTATAATTAGGAGCTTTGCATGCTTTGCACACCTCACAACTACGAATATACTCTCGATCATCTTTTGCTAAGCCGGGCCAAAACAGACTTCTTCGAACTTTTTCTATGGTCTTTTGCAAGCCGGCGTGCGCGGAAGTAGGATTGTCATGAGCTTGTTTAAGAACGTCGGTCTTCAATCGCTCGGGAACCCATAACTTCCAAGTTCGACTGTCTTGCCCTGCCTTTCCATCTGCGTGTTCGGTTCGAATGTACAGAAATTTGTCGTTAATCTTCAGATCGGGCAGTTGAGAGGAATTTTTCTGATACTGTGTAGCATACAACGTACAGGTTAGAGGAGCTGATGATAAGTAAACGGGAGTAGGAAGTACGCGCTGGCTTCGGCTTTTGTCTCTGGTCGGCGGGGTGTGGGCATGGAGGAAATTTTACTACCCATTTATAGCTCTGGCAAATGGTCGAGATAAGAATTTATAAAAAAAAAATCGCGTACGAGTAGGGAAAGGATACTAGGAAACGGGATACAGGGGGGTCAAAGGGACAGATCAGCATGTACACGTGAACGAAAAAGATCACCGGTCAGATCTTTGTCGGCTGCGGTATCGCCCATTGGCGAGAACGCCCACCCTACCATGATCCTTCAGGGCCACCTATTAATCGTCAGGATCCCTCCAACAAAGACTGCGGTGGGTCACATCTCCGTCTTTCGAGGTTGCATGGTTCCGATATAATCTATTTAGCCATGGTTAATTTCCAAAACTACTTTATTTAAACAATCCATAATTCTTCATTTAAATTCCTATAAAACCTAACGCTAATAGAACCTAGTCCCTAGTATAAGCCTGCTATTCGGTATCGTCTTACATTTATAGGGTATTACTAGTATCAAGAGTATCATAGGGGCGAGGTAGGGTCTAATGTTCTTAAATCTATAAAAATGATTAGTAGTATGTATGTATGTATATATAGATGCAAGAAATAGGTTACGTGTTCATCATAGGAACAAGGAAACTTCATATGTCATTACGGTAGCTTGGTCAGTGCCAAAACCAGACAAAAATCGGGTATATGGAAAGTCGTTTAAAGGCATGAGTAATACGTGTATAAAACCGTGATCATGGTTGAAGACCAACGAATAGTTACCGCACATTCATTCTTTTCAGATGGCTTACTTGTTTTTTTTTTTTTCTTATAATCACTTACGAAACGATTAATAACTTTGACTCCCACGCAGAAAGATCTTTCGTTGTGTGTTGGATGAGGTGATTTGATGGGTGGATGAGTATGATGATGTGTGTGATTGTGATGAGTATCTGCATAGATGATGAGATGAATGCGTGGCAACCAAAATCAAAAACTGTAAAAATAATCGGTATTAATACACTACTCATTTGTTCAAGTTCGACTTAGCCCATGGACAGGAATTCCCTTTTTGTTTATACCGTATTTACTTGGCTTTTGCACAGTTTTGCCGTATCAAAATAACATTATTAAACAGAAAGCGGATAAAAAAAAACAGGGTTTCGCATATCGGGTCTAATTTCGAAAGAAAGATAGAAAATATAACTAAATCCGATGCGGGTTCGATGCTTC
Source organism: Drosophila persimilis (assembly GCF_003286085.1). Classification (NCBI taxonomy): domain Eukaryota; kingdom Metazoa; phylum Arthropoda; class Insecta; order Diptera; family Drosophilidae; genus Drosophila; species Drosophila persimilis. The sequence goes on from NW_020825658.1 coordinate 20,965, forward strand.
CCGGCTGGAGACCGAGTTCCTACTCGAGGTCTGAAGGTGGCACACGATTGTACCGGGCGCAGGTAACATCAGCTGCTTCCGATGCCAGGGGTCAATGACCGCGGTCCATCTGCGGCGTGAGGTTAGGTACACTCGCACACTGGATTGCTCGTGGGGGGACTGGTTTATTTGAAGAGTCACTCAGCTCATCCCCATGGGTCGAACTTGTCCAGGCGAAGATTGCAGAGCACACCGATCGGGTTTACTTGAGGAGCAAGTCCATGCCCTCGGCTACCGAACGGTGGTACGGGCACGTGGCCAAGAGGTCTCCGGGAATAACCAATAACCACTAGATACTAGTGGTGCTAATCCTACACGGAAAGAACAGAACATTTTTCAACGGGTCGCTGCAGCTGGGTGGATAATTATGGTCTTCTAATTATGGATTCTATGGTCTTCTTCTGTTATACAGAATCCAGCCACAGCAATATTTAATGAAATATAGTGCAAAGCAGAAAAATTGCATATCTTAGTGTTGCCACTTGGTCGCAAAACAGCTGATAATCTATGTATGGTTAAAGCTCACAAGCTCTGCAACTCGAATTTTTTTCTGCCTAGTTTTAGGCTGTAATTTTGGGAGTTAGCCGTTCATAATTCAAATAAAAGGCACGACAAGCGTCGAATATTACACCCCCCCGCTGAAATCACACTTTGGGGTCTTGCTAACCAAAGCGTGATCCACACTTGGAGTGCTTGATACGATTTATTGTTTAATATCTTTTGCGTGATATTTACCTATAAAGCGACCCTGGAAATCTTCCAGCTCATAGTAGCTGTTCCCGAGTCTTTTCTTAATGCGGGCTTTTCGAAACGTAGGTGCCAGTTTCGCATTAAAGCCTTTCACAAAACTACTCTGATCAAAATTTCGTCTATAAACTTCTTGACCCACTTGAAAGTTTACTTCTCGGCTTCGAAGATTATAGATATTTTCGTTTCGAACATGCTGCTGTTTCATTGCTTCTGCAGCGGTCTTGCGAATTAGCTCGAAGGAATCGTCGCGATCAAATACCACAGTTCGGTCCTCCAACATACTGAGGTTTCGTAGGAGTTGATAAGTGGAACCGCCAGTAATCATGTTTTGGCCAAAAGCAACACGATATGGGCTACTTTTGACGGCTGCATGCACACTGGACCGTAACGCACAAGTAATGAAGCTAATCTGCTCATCCCAATTGGATTGATCGGGCTTAATGTACGCTTTGATAGCAGCGAGTACTGAGCGATTTACCCGCTCTGAGGCATTGGTTTGGGGAGCGTAGGCGGCGGTGTACGAATGTCGAATTTAGTATTTCGCTAACAGATCATTAAACTTGTGTGACTTGAATTGAACACCGTTATCTGACACTATCACTTCCGGGACTCCAAAGCAATGAAACAGGTCTTCCTCCATGAACCGAATTACGGCATCCGCCGTAAATTTCTTTACCACTTTTAGGAAAGGAAATTTAGAAAACTGATCGAGTACTACAAAAATGCCTATATTTCCAGATCGACTTCGGGGGTACGGACCTAGAAAATCGACGTAAAGTTTCTGAAATAGCCGAAAGGTCTCTCCTGCTTTGCCCATTGGAGGACGTAGAGGACGATTGGGGTGCTTACAACATTTGCACACTTCGCAATTGTTGATAAAAGCTTTTACATCGCCCACTAAATTTGGCCAATAATAGAAGCGTCGAACTCGTTCTAGCGTCTTATTGATCCCACTGTGAGAAGCTAAGGGATGGCCTTGTTTAAGCACTTCTGTCACCAGAGCTCTGGGAACCCACAGTTTCCAGCACATGTCGTCACTAATTTGCTCACCAGTGGCGTGTTCAGCTCGACGATACAGAAGGTTATCCATTACTTTTACATCAGGTAAACGATCTGGATTAGCTTGAATTTTCGCAATGAGTTCCTGATAGTCAGTGGACTTAAACGCTTCCGATTGAAGGTCCACTAGGCTATCAATGCCAATATACGATAAGTCTTCGGTATGCACTCGTGATAAGGCATCCGGAACGATGTTCTGACTACCCTTTCTATGAAAAATCTTAAAGGTGAAGCCTTGCAGTTTCAGTGCCCATCGAGCTAGTCTCGAGTTTAGGTCAGTCTGTGACATCAGCCATTTTAATGAGGCATGATCGGTAATAATGGAAAACTGATGCCCTTCTACATACGCTCTAAACTTCTTGACGCACATGACCGCTGCCAAACACTCTTTTTCGGTTACGGAATAATTACGTTGACATTGGTTCAATTTGCGTGACATAAAAGCGATGGGTACCTCGTTGCCATCTTCATCTGATTGCATCAGGACACCACCCACTCCTGTGTGACTCGCATCACAATGGATTGAAAAAGGAATGGTAAAATCGGGACTGTGCAACACAGGAGCGTTACACATCTGTGATTTTAAGGAATCGAACGCGTTCTGTGCTTCATCGGTCCATTCAAATTTTCGCTTGCTCTTAAGTGTATCTGAGATTGGCGCTGCGATACCCGCATAATTTTTTATGAATTTGTGGTACCAACCAGTGAGACCTAAGAACCTACGGACTTGTTTCACGGATCGGGGGACCGGAAACTCTTGAATCGCTTGGACCTTCTCAACATCTGTCTGGATCGTTCCGTTGCCTATAATATGTCCTAGGTATTTGATCTCCTTTAGGCAAAATTTGGACTTCTCCACGTTTATGGTCAGACCAGCTTCGCGTAATCGGGCAGACAGGACATTGAGGACTTGAATATGCTGCTCAAAGGATTCAGAGATCACCAACAAATCGTCTAGATAAATAAATATCTCATTTCGTAGAGATGGCGGTATCACTTTATCCATCAACTTGGACATCGTTTGGGGTGCATTACACAACCCAAAGGGCATGACCGTGTACTGATACAACGGGCGCCCTGGGATGGTAAACGCCGTTTTTTCACGAGCGCTTACTTCCAGCGGAATTTGCCAATAGGCATCCTTCAAATCGATGCTTGAAATGAACTCAGCTCGAGGAAGCCGACTGAGAATGCCATCGATCAATGGCATGGGATAAGCGTTCTTAACAGTGACTTCGTTCAGTTTCCGACTGTCGATGCATAATCGCACCTTTCCCGGTTTACGAACGAGGACCACGGGTGACGACCATGCGCTATCTGATTCTTCGATTACTCCAAGAGCTAACATTCGGTCTACCTCTACGTACATTAGCTTTTCAACGGCTGGAGACACAGCATAATGTCGTTGCTTTATTGCCTTTGCGCTGCCCACTTCAATATCGTGCGACAACCAGCCCGTTTTTCCCAGACCTTGCTTCGCAAAGGAGGGAAACAAGTTAACCGTCTCTGCTAACTGAGCTTGCTGATGCTTCGACAAACACACATGTAACGTACTATCAAATGCTAAGCTTGACACCTCTGGACTGGATGATTTATTGGCTAGAAAAGCAGGTAACAAATTAAAACGAGACCAAAAGTCTATGCCTAGATATAGGTCTTGCGCCAAGGATGGGACTACAAACAATTTCAAGACTTTCTTCTGGCCTTGAAAACCCACTTCGGTGGTGACCTTGCCAATTATTGGCTGGCTCTGCCCATCCGCCGTACGTACTGCTGCTCTCACAGGCTTGATCTGGTTCGGATTCTGAACCAGGTCGGCCGCGAACTTCCCACCTATGCAACTTATGGATGCACCGGTGTCCATCAGTCCACTGAGCGTCCTTCCCAGTACGGTGACTTCCGCATAGGGTCGCCAGTCCTTAGACGTATTAACGACTGACGCCAATACGTTAGAGCGCTCGGTTTGACAGTTTGCCGATATTGGAGCAATCGCTTTCGAGATCGAGTCGGTAATTGAATTCGGTCCTCACTTGGAGGTAAAATACAAGTGGGTGAAGGAATGTCTGGGAGTTTTTTTAAGTCAGGGAGTAATGGAACTGTCAAAACGTCCATTAAATGGTGTTCGTTGCTTTCGAACTGTTTGGTTTGCGTGCACCTGTCGATTGTGCACGGCTTGACGAGTTTTTTGGATCGTTGCACCTAGAGCACGACGGTTTATACGTATCCCGTTTGCCACAGCCGTAACAAAAGACGGTGCGATCACCTACGCAGTCTTGATACCGATGCCCCTGACAACCACAGTTCCAACAGGAAAGGGTTACTGCAGCGATATCTAGCTGTTCTGTTTCATCGACCTCATCGCCTTCCTTGTCTGTCTGTACCACAATTTCATGCACCTGTCGTCGTATAGGATTACGCTTCGGCTCAGCGATGCCCATAGGCTTAGCCACTGATTGCAAAAACCGTTCGCGAGTACGCACTATGTTGCGCAATTGTGCTACTGACAGAATGGGAATGTATAAAATTTCATGTTGGATATCGGCCAAGAGATTCGACTTTAGCACTTCCAACAGCGACATTTCGGACATGGGGTTGACTAGTTTGTCGGACAAGGTTACAATGGCTTCGTAAAATGTATCAAATAGTTCGTGCGGCTTCTGCTTTCGTTGCACTATTGCCGTACGAATTTCCAGATCGGTACGCCCATCTCTAAATCGAGTTTTTAAGGCTGTACTTAGCTGCGGCCAGGTCACGGATGGTACGCTTTTATGGTAACGCCAAAACCACTCGCTCGCACTGTCTTCAAATAAATAAATGGCGTTTCTGGCCACTAGATCGAGATTACCCTCTAAGGTCTGCTTGGTTAGCGCTTCTATCCGATATATGAAATCTTCCACCGACATGGACGAATTTCCGGAAAACCGCACCTTCCATCCTGCGATTATTTGTCCAATCCTATCTGGTCGTAGTCCCGCTATCTGTTGGGATCCCCATGGGGTTACCGAGACATTAGAATCATTAGCCTGATTTATCGGGGCACCTACGGACTCTCGAGTTGGTATTTGGAACAACTGTTCGAAGGTTTGATTTTCTCCACTAGGCTGTGAAGATCCAGCAGCTTGGTCATTCGGCGGCTGTACCGTTGGACTTGCCAAACGTTGGAATCCTATTTCCATAGTCTGAGTCATTTGAGTCATGGCTTGAGACAACAACCCGATTTGACCCATAGCGTCCGTCAACGCCTGTGCCATTTGCGCCAAGCCTGGGCTTGCTTCATTCGCTGGCTCGCTACTCTGAACTGGCATGATTGGTACACCGACTTCAGTTGGACCAACGGAAGGTAAATTTTCAGTATTCGCAGCTGGACCTGCTGTCACACGCTGTGATCTGGTTCTCATTCGAAGCTGAGAAGACTCTACGTTCGAGGCGGACGCCTGCGCTACGGCTAATTCCTCAGCTAAGCTAGGAGCGGATGATTGTAGGGGCTTGTTGCACGCCGGGCACACGGTCTTTTCACCTCTTCTCGTATTAAAACAAACTAAATGAAATACGTGGTTACAACTTGTTCTTAAAAGCTGTGTCCGATATTCTACCTGTCTTACGCAAATACAACAGATAATATCGGAATGGTCGTTTTGATCAATCTCGTCAAAACTCCAATCCAATGACATCCTATCCTAATTTTACTAATATATGATTTTCTTTTCTACTCTCGATTATTAACTTTTAACGATCGATATATCTACTCTGTATCCACAAAATTCGGAAACCATGCAACATTCGTCTAATAGGAGTGTGTCCCCCACTGACTCTGGTGATATTATTAACAATCAACAATCAGTACAATGAGTCATCGGATGAACTGGGACCGTTCGGTAGTTCTACACCACTGACGGATATCCGAGCAATCCGAAACCCTGACAAACCGATGGCCCTCTACTTATACTGTAGGTCGCAAAAACTGTAGGTCGTCCAGAACCACAATACAGTAGAGCCATTCCACCTACGTCTGTCAAACAAAAAAAAAAACGGAACAACAATAGAAAAACTGAAGAAGAAGACAAGGTTATGCTGACCCAGGAAATATACCATCTCCGATTCTATTGCCTTCGTTCGCGGGCAGGCCCTAGCTCTAAGCCACTGACTAACCTGATCCAGGCCAAAACGGCAGACAATGATCAGCAACGGTATGGACAAGTTCATCCCCCAAACAACACGCTCCCATCTTGGTGGGTAGGCAGTAGAGCTAATCCACTTTGAAACCTAAATCCGACCGAAACATTAGAACGCGCTATTTAGCGGAGTGGCCTATCCGGCCAGATACTACAGGTTCGTTACTATGCCTAGTAATTTGATTAACCTCGAGCGCGGGGCTTTAAAGTCTTTTAGAAACTGCTACGCAATCCAGCTACTCGAAGTCAATCACCCAGACAATGCACGACCATGTATATCTGTTGGGAATTAATGGATGAAGGAATAAGTCTTGTGACACTGCATTGAGATGCAGCTCGCATTAGTGTTGATGACTTTATAAAACTTTCTTGGTCGGGGCAAGCCGAAGAAGGGCCCCACGTTGGGCGCCAAATTTAAAAATTTTTTAAGAAACCCTGCCATAAAATCGTGACAGAATTTTCGAACCAATTGCCATTTAAAATTTGTCTTTACCTGTAGCATACAACGTACAGGTTAGAGGAGCTGATGATAAGTAAACGGGAGTAGGAAGTACGCGCTGGCTTCGGCTTTTGTCTCTGGTCGGCGGGGTGTGGGCATGGAGGAAATTTTACTACCCATTTATAGCTCTGGCAAATGGTCGAGATAAGAATTTATACAAAAAAAATCGCGTACGAGTAGGGAAAGGATACTAGGAAACGGGATACAGGGGGGTCAAAGGGACAGATCAGCATGTACACGTGAACGAAGAAGATCACCGGTCAGATCTTTGTCGGCTGCGGTATCGCCCATTGGCGAGAACGCCCACCCTACCATGATCCTTCAGGGCCACCTATTAATCGTCAGGATCCCTCCAACAAAGACTGCGGTGGGTCACTTCTCCGTCTTTCGAGGTTGCATGGTTCCGATATAATCTATTTAGCCATGGTTCATTTCCAAAACTACTTTATTTAAACAATCCATAATTCTTCATTTAAATTCCTATAAAACCTAACGCTAATAGAACCTAGTCCCTAGTATAAGCCTGCTATTCGGTATCGTCTTACATTTATAGGGTATTACTAGTATCAAGAGTATCATAGGGGCGAGGTAGGGTCTAATGTTCTTAAATCTATAAAAATGATTAGTAGTATGTATATATAGATGCAAGAAATAGGTTACGTGTTCATCATAGGAACAAGGAAACTTCATATGTCATTACGGTAGCTTGGTCAGTGCCAAAACCAGACAAAAATCGGGTATATGGAAAGTCGTTTAAAGGCATGAGTAATACGTGTATAAAACCGTGATCATGGTTGAAGACCAACGAATAGTTACCGCACATTCATTCTTTTCAGATGGCTTACTTGTTTTTTTTTTTTCTCTTATAATCACTTACGAAACGATTAATAACTTTGACTCCCACGCAGAAAGATCTTTCGTTGTGTGTTGGATGAGGTGATTTGATGGGTGGATGAGTATGATGATGTGTGTGATTGTGATGAGTATCTGCATAGATGATGAGATGAATGCGTGGCAACCAAAATCAAAAACTGTAAAAATAATCGGTATTAATACACTACTCATTTGTTCAAGTTCGACTTAGCCCATGGACAGGAATTCCCTTTTTGTTTATACCGTATTTACTTGGCTTTTGCACAGTTTTGCCGTATCAAAAGAACATTATTAAACAGAAAGCGGATAAAAAAAAACAGGGTTTCGCATATCGGGTCTAATTTCGAAAGAAAGATAGAAAATATAACTAAATCCGATGCGGGCTCGATGCTTCCCGGCTGGAGACCGAGTTCCTACTCGAGGTCTGAAGGTGGCACACGATTGTACCGGGCGCAGGTAACATCAGCTGCTTCCGATGCCAGGGGTCAATGACCGCGGTCCATCTGCGGCGTGAGGTTAGGTACACTCGCACACTGGATTGCTCGTGGGGGGACTGGTTTATTTGAAGAGTCACTCAGCTCATCCCCATGGGTCGAACTTGTCCAGGCGAAGATTGCAGAGCACACCGATCGAGTTTACTTGAGGAGCAAGTCCATACCCTCGGCTACCGAACGGTGGTACGGGCACGTGGCCAAGAGGTCTCCGGGAATAACCAATCCGTATCTTCTAGACCAGCGTTTCAATACGTAGATACTAGTGGTGCTAATCCTAGACGGAAAGAACAGAACATTTTTCAACGGGTCGCTGCAGCTGGGTGGATAATTACCTCAACAGAATTGCACCACTGTTTCGAAAAATGTTGATACACTGGGGGCGCTCGTTTCCAAATGGTCGAACGGCTGCCCCAGTATTGGCGATATATAACTGGCGCGTCCACTCAAATTCAATGGTCACTTTGAGCCGCACTTGGCACTTGCACTAGGCTTTGACTTTGGCTTCACCTTGTTTTAGAGAACTGGGTCAGCTCAAGAAGACTTCTTTTTCCACTGCCGGTCACTCTGACGGCCACGAGGTGAAAAAGACAGAGGCTGGGACTACTAGGTACAGCAACCCACGTTTTTTCCACACCTTCTATGGTCTTCTTCTGTTATACAGAATCCAGCCACAGCAATATTTAATGAAATATAGTGCAAAGCAGAAAAATTGCATATCTTAGTGTTGCCACTTGGTCGCAAAACAGCTGATAATCTATGTATGGTTAAAGCTCACAAGCTCTGCAACTCGAATTTTTTTCTGCCTAGTTTTAGGCTGTAATTTTGGGAGTTAGCCGTTCATAATTCAAATAAAAGGCACGACAAGCGTCGAATATTACAACTGTTCTTTTAACTGTTGGTAGCTCTCATCCTGAAAGGCATCGGATTCGAGATCTATCACAGGACTCATCTCTACTGCGGATACTTCCGGTTCATGTAATCGGGAAAGAGCATAGGGGACAATGTGATCTTTTCCTTTTCGGTGCGATATCGAGAATTTAAATTGCTGCAATCTAAAAATCCATCGAGCTAACCTCCCCGACACGTTTTGCTGGCGCATTTGCCACAACAAACTGGAATGATCAGTAACCACTTCGAATTCCTGCAGTTCCAGATAGCAACGGAACTTTTCGATGGCCAGAATTACGGCCAAGCACTCGCGCTCCGTAACGCTACAGTTACGTTGCGCACGACTTAGTTTTTTCGACATAAACGCTATTGGCTTTTCCTGCAGATCCACCAATTGCACGAGCACGGCTCCTATACCAAAATCACTAGCATCACAGTGGAGGAAAAATTTCTGTTCGAAGTCTGGGTTTTCGAGCACTGGAGCAGAAGTCAACACGGTTTTTAAAGAGTCTGTACGAGCTAAGTCCCTCCAACAGTTTTCCAATGGAATCCGTCTACACAATTCAGACCTTCCTTAATCCGCTCGATGTAGTTCCTTGCTCGTTCGTTTATTTCGTATATATCTCTTAAATCTAGTGATCATAATTCAGATCGTTTTGGCTCGATACTATTGATACTATCGATTGCGCTTCTTTATACGTACATAATGTAACGCGCCAACTTCAAATTAATTCACAATTTTTGTACTATTTACATATTAATTCAAATCTTCAAATTGTTAACCATTATTAAGTAATTTAATCCTATATTCTATTAAGGGGCGTCAACATTCTCCCCACCTTGGAAGCTCCTTCCAACATTAAGTTCATCGGCATCTGTAGGCAGCGGGCAGAGCTTATGTACGTTGCGCTTAAATAATCCAGTCTTGGTCCTGAGTGTTACAACCCGAACTGCACCATCAGCTCCTGGGTGTAACTCTGCAACTCTTCCCAGCAGCCATTGTCCGGGCGGAGCGTTGTCTTCCGCAATAAGGACCAGTGTACCAAGTTGAATGTTGTTGGCTACAGTGCTCCACTTTGTCCGCTTCTGCAGCAACGTCAAATATTCCGCCGACCAGCGGTGCCAGAACATGTGGTGTACCATTAGAATGCGTTTCCAATGGTTGCTCATGGACAGTTTCAACAGTGCGTCGTCTACTGGTTCTACTAACGCGTTCAGGGGTCGGCCAACCAAGAAATGACCGGGAGTTAGCGCCTCGAAGTCATTCGGGTCCGATGACAAGGGATGCAGAGGTCTAGAATTCATCACCGCTTCTACTTGTGTGATGGCAGTCGCAAGATCTTCGTAGTTGAGTGCTGTGCTGTTGGTGCATTTCACCAGCAGCTGTTTGGCCACCTTCACGGCGCTCTCCCATAATCCTCCAAAGTGAGGGGAGCGTGGGGGAATGAAGTGAAACCTGACTCCTCGCTGGCTGCATTCGTCGTCAATGAGCTTCTGACTTGGCGAGTCGAAAGCTCTGTTGAGCTCTCGTGACGCACCTACAAAATTGGTGGCGTTGTCGCAATATAGGTCAGAGCTCAATCCACGTCTTGCAAAGAACCGTTTTAACGCCGCGATGAACGCATTTGAGCTTAAGTCCGACACGATCTCTATATGGCAGGCCTTTGTTGCAAAGCATACAAATATGCACAGATACACCTTTACTGGGCGTTTTCCTCGCATGTGAAAGTGCATCCATATTGGTCCAGCAAAGTCCAGTCCAGCGCGCTCGAAGGGGTAGATATTGCCTCGCACTCGGTTAGCTGGCAGCGCTCCCATCAGCTGTGTTGCAGCGAGCGGCCGACGACGAAAGCATGGTATGCAGCCACGGATCACCCTGCGGGCAAGTTTCCTGCAATTGATTACCCAATATCTCTGTCGCAAAAAGGCACATAGCGATTGTGCCCCGGCATGTAAATTCTTTCGATGTGTGAGTTCAACAAGCGCCTCTACCACTTTATGGTTACTCGGCATTAAGATGGGATGCCTTGTGTCAAATGGCAATTCGGCATTGGACAACCTTCCGCCGACTCGAATAATAGCTATTCCCTCTTCCTCTTGTAAAAACGGGCTTAAACTCTGAATTCTCGCTGATTTGATCACCTTTCCCTCTTTAAGCTTAATGAATTCCTCATGCAAGCTCAACTGCTGCACATTATACACAATATAGCGCAATCCGCCCTCCATTTCAGCTGCAGTAAGGTTGCCTGTTTCATTTGAGTTTGATCTCAACGATATTCTACGCCAGCGAAAAATATAGCTAAAAACTCGCTGCAATTTGAGGAAATCATTTGCAAATTTGCATCTCCCCACGACATCTAACTTCTCATTACTTTCTACCTTTCCAACTGTCAGCGAGAACTTACATTTCCTCTCCTCTGGAACTGTTTGTATTTCCTCACTCCCATTAAATTTGGTCCAGTCATCTGCTGCGTCCATTAAAAATTCTGGACCGTTCCACCACATCCTTGACTTGTTCAATTCGGTTACCAATAATCCCCTGGATACAATATCGGCAGGGTTTGATTTGGTGTCGACCTTGAACCAATCCTGTACATGTGTGAGCTCTTGTATTTGAGCCACCCTATTGGCAACGAAGGTGGTCCATCGACTAGCATGTGACGACAGCCAATTTAACACAATTGTGGAGTCCGTGAAATAGTTAACCTTCTCTACTGGTATGTGAAGACAGGCGCATACCTTTGCCATTAGCTTGGCCACTAACAATGCCCCTTGTAACTCCAAGCGCGGCAATGATGTTACCCTAACTGGGGCTACTTTGGACTTGGCCGTTACCAGTCGCACCGAAATTCCTCCCCCTTCATCCCTAACACGAGCATAAATTACGCCGCCGTAAGCTCTGTTGGATGCATCAGAGAAACCAAACAGTTGCAAAGTGCATGGGTCGGCCGTAATTGGAATTGAGGATCGCGGAATTGAAATTTTGTCAATTAGTTTCAGTTCTTCTCTATATCGAAGCCATTGAGTTGCGTAGCTTGCGGGTAACTCCTCGTCCCAATCCTGCTTTAGAAGCCAAAGTTCCTGAACAAAGATCTTGCCCAAGATCAGCAAGGGACTCAAGAACCCTAACGGATCAAACACCTGAGCCAATTCGGACAGCACTGATCGCTTCGTGGCGATTGCGGAGACCTTTATGTTAAAGCAAAATTGGAATTTGTCCTCTAGACTTGACCAATATATCCCCAAAGTTTTAGCTGCGTCCTCTGTTTTTAGCATCAGGGGCTCTACGCTGGTGTTGTTGTCCATTCCTTGATAATTGCTGCGCCATTTGTGCAGCTCGAACTTTCCTAGCCCTAATAATTCGGTCACTTGTTCTTTCAACTTTGTCAGTTCCTCTTTTGATTCGGCTCCACACAGCATATCATCCATATAGAAACTTCGCTTTACTGCCTCTCTAGCTAACGGAAATTTTTCCGCGTACCTGTCGACCAAGTAATAGAGGCAACGTACTGCCAGGAACGGCGCCGAATTTGTTCCATAAGTGACCGTGTTTAGGCGTAGCACCTGGATAGGATCCGAAACGTTGCATCGCCATAGAATGCATTGATAGTTTCTATGTGGTTCCGCAACCAATATTTGACGGTACATTTTCTTTATGTCGGCCGTAAGGGCGTATCTATAGAAACGGAACCTGGTCAAAGTCTCGAACAGATCAGGCTGCAACGTTGGACCAACCAAGGTTGCGTCGTTCAGTGACCTGCCGTTGCTAGATCTACATGAGGCATCAAATACGACTCGTAACTTGGTCGTCAAACTCTCTGGGCGAATAACCGGATGATGTGGCATGAAGTATTCGACCTTTTCTTGTCCGGCGGGCTCTATTGCCGTTAAATGCCCTAACTGGCGATATTCTTCAATAAATTGAACATATTGTTCCTTCAGCGCTTGGCTACGATTTAACCTCTTCTCTAAATTCAAGAACCTGGTAAGTGCGATTTGATAAGTTTCGCCTAACTCAACTTTAGGATTCTTAAAGGGCAGAGCTACCACTAAATGTCCTGAGGCCTCTTGCTTAACATGCGTCACAAAACAATCTTCGCACTGTTTTTCTTCCTCAGTGAACTTATCTACTGTTTCAGGGACTTCTTCACACTTCCAAAACCTTTGTACGAGCTCTTGCAGCTGATCATTTTTTGACCCCTTTCGTTCAATGTCAGTTGCTAACAGTGCAACTTCAGAAGATTTCGTGAATTCACCTACGACGACCCAGCCTAACAGAGACTTTTGAAGCCTTGGAAGGTGTGCTCCTAGTTTAATTTGCCCTGCTACAATTAGCTTGAAAAACAATGTGACTCCAACTAGCATGTCAATATCTTCCCCGGACTGAAATGTAGGGTCGGCCAGCGTAACTCCCTTGGGTGGAACCCACTCCGAACCAATTCCTGAGCTTGTTGGGTTATACTGAGTTATTTCCTTCAGCACACAGAAGTCCTCGGTAGCCATATATCTGGTGACTCTAGATTTAAAAGTCGCTTGCACCTCTCCCATAACTTGAGATGTTGCATTTCCAATACCACTGAGTTGTATGACTGAGTCGCGCATTTCTAGGCCCAGGGCCGAGACTATCCTAGCCGTCAGAAAATTTAATTGACTACCGGAATCTAACACGCACCTGCAATTGCGATATCCTCCGTCTATAGCTTTGATTTGAACTACAGCGGTCGCCAGAAAGTTGGTGGATGATCTAGACAATAGGGAGCTATGCAGTGACTTTGGCTCTTGCAACTCCTGCCTTTTGAGCCCCGGCTCCTTGGCAACAATAGGTATCTCTCGATGCAGAAGTTCATGATGCGGCTTGCTGCAAATCCTACAACGCGGACCATTACAGTTTCTAGTTGTATGTCGCTTGCTAAAACAAATCAGGCACAGCGAATGCTTCTTCGCCTCATGGTAACGTTGTACTGGTGATAGTTCGTTAAACCTTTGACACCCTTTCAATCCATGGGTCCCAGGACAAACGTAGCAGCCATTGCTGCCTATTGTTGCAGCTAAGGTCGCATTTTTCATCTCACCTTTACCACTGGGTCGGGCTCCATTGCCTCGCCGAACTTCCCTATTTGCCATATTGACTCCTCTGTTTATCAGAAACTGCGATAACAATGACCACGACGGTAACTTTTGGCAATCCCACTCAACTTCCCACCTATCCATTGTATCTTCATCAAGCTTTGTGCGAATCAGATGGAAAATTACTGCATCCAGAATCTCCTTATCGTCGCTTAACGAGTTGAGTGCTACTAATTGGGCATTTACATTGTCTACCAGCCCTCTCAGTCCCTCTGAGTCGGGTCTCTTTAGCCGCCTTAAGTTGAATAGCTCCTGTACATGTGATTGCAGAATAATTGCCTTATTTTCATAGCGATCTTTCAATAATCGTAGTGCCTTGCGATAATTAGGCCCTGTTAATTCCAAACCCTCAATCGCACTTAACGGTCCAGCTCCTAACGCTGATCTCAAATGAATAAATTTAGACAACTCATCCAATTCAGAGTCTGATTCTATTAGAGTAGTGAAGGTGTTGTACCAGCTGGTCCATTCCGTAAACTTTCCAGCGAACTCAGGCAGCTTTAGCTTGGGAAGTCTCGATGAACGAGACACCTGTGTGCTATTTAGAAGATCACCTACATTGGACTGCCGCCGTCCCCTATGTCCAAGACAGCTTAGTAACTTGGCCTTTAATTCGCAATAAACCTCCTCAGCTTCATAGCGGCTTTCATATTCGCTGGCGTCCTCGCTATCGTGTTCAATTTTAGCCTGAATGTTGCAGAACTGATTAAAGTTTGTCTCAATTAGACTTAACCTGGCTTCCAGCTCCGCAGCCGTCATGGAGTCGCTATTTTTTTCGATATAGACCTTGTTACGGACAAAGGAATTCATTAACGCCGTTCGAGAAGTGAGCACCTCCGCATCTTTACCCTTTCTAGGTGCCATTTGCACTGACTATTTACACCGGTTTTACCCGTGACAATTTAACAATAAAAAAATTACTCAATATTGGTATGAGTAAGTAACCCGGTACCAAGTTTAGCCACTCTATTCAATAATCGGCTAACTTTAAATTCTCACTACACTGCCCAATTCAATAATTGATCAACAATTAACCACTGTGCGCCACTGTACCAAAATGTGTACTTGCGCCCCAACGAACCGGCAGGCAAAGAAGAAACGACTACAAAGTTAAATCAATGTCAAATAGAAATTACTGTTCTTTAAGTGCCGGCTTGTAACTGCATATATATGCAAGTATGTATGTGCCTTGCTTCAACGTACAGCAGTGCACGCAATAGGCTGTATGTGTGTATGCAGATACCTATGCGCTCAAGCTAACTGTAATTGTAATCTGCTTTCTACACGAGACCCCGCTTACAGAACAATTAAAGCGCAGAAGTCTCAAAGCCGCGACCACTTGACACTAACACAATTGTATTGTTTTAAGATTATTCACACACATCGAATTGGAACTAAAAATGCCTGCAAGAAATATTAGATGCTCAAAGCAGTTCACACTCACAATTCGATACCGAAGCCGCTGTCGCACTCGCCGTCAGCCAGACTCAGGGTGAAATATTTATTGAGTTCCAGTCGTGAACTCCATCCGGTAATTGAACCTTCTCCAAAGGTCCCTGCTCGGGCGCCAAATGTACGAGCTAAGTCCCTCCAACAGTTTTCCAATGGAATCCGTCTACACAATTCAGACCTTCCTTAATCCGCTCGATGTAGTTCCTTGCTCGTTCGTTTATTTCGTATATATCTCTTAAATCTAGTGATCATAATTCAGATCGTTTTGGCTCGATACTATTGATACTATCGATTGCGCTTCTTTATACGTACATAATGTAACGCGCCAACTTCAAATTAATTCACAATTTTTGTACTATTTACATATTAATTCAAATCTTCAAATTGTTAACCATTATTAAGTAATTTAATCCTATATTCTATTAAGGGGCGTCAACAGAGTCCATTGCGACTTGTGCTTCCGGGGTCCAAATAAATTTCTTTTTGTTAGAAAGAAGCTCGGTGATAGGACAGGATAGCTCAGAGAAATTCTGGATGAATCTACGGTACCAGCCGCAGACCCCAAGAAAGCCGCGAACCTGTTTTAGATTCAGTGCAAATACCTCCATTACTGATGACGTATCCAAGATAATTTACGCTGGTGACACAGAACTGACTCTTCTTAATATTCAGAGTCAGGTTGGCTTTTCTGAACTGTTCAGCGAGTCGTACCAGCACGGCTAGATGGGAAGAGAAATCTGCTGATACGATGCAGAGATCGTCCAAGTATCCAAAGACGCAGTAACGCAAATCCGGGGGAATGATCTCATCCATCAAACGACACATAGTGGATGGAGCGTTACACAGGCCAAAAGGCATAACCTTAAACTGATATAAAGGCCTTCCCGGGACCGTAAAAGCAGTTAGTGCCTTGGAATCCTCAGAGAGTTCGATCTGCCAATATGCATCTTTTAGGTCCAGCTTGGTTATGATATTTGCCTTGGGCAACCGGGCAAAAATACCATCGATACTTGGTAATGGGTAGGCATCCTTACGGGTGACTTCATTCAGTCTTCGAGCATCGAGACACAGCCGGACTTTGTTGGGCTTGAGAACCAGTCGCATTGGCGAACTCCAAGCACTGGATGACGGTTCGATAACGCCTAGTTGGAGCATGCGATCTACCTCAGCATAAAGCAACTTTTCCACAGCTGGGCTAACCGGGTAAAAGCGTTGTTTTACGGGGGCGGCCTGACCTACATCGATATGATGCTTAAGCAAGGCCGTACGACCTAGTCCCTCCGTCGCGTTGGGAAATAACTGTTTAACTACCTCGAGTTGTTGGTTTTGCGGCATAGTTAAAGGATACCGTAAGGGATCTGGTTCGGCTGCCTCATCGTCTTTCGAGCTTATCTCGACAGCTGCAATGATGTCTGGGGCCAGCGAAAAGGATCTCCAAAAATCGTGACCTAGGATTAGATTTTGTGTCAGGGATGGAATTATATATAACTTCATGGGTTTCTCGATAGTTCGATAACGCATGATGACATTTAATACCCCCATTATCTGTTGACTTTGGCCATCTGCAGTTTTTGCAGTGGCTTTTATTAGTTTATATTCAGAAAAGGATGAAAAATCAGTCTGAGCTACTTCAGCACCTATACAGCTGATACTTGCGCCGGTGTCTAACAGCCCCTGTTCTGTTCGACCCATAAAGGATACTTCGGCATAACTGCGCATATCCTTGGGACTATTAATAATAGCGGAAACTAACAGTCTACGGTTATTTTTGACATTATCATAATATTTTCTTAAACGCTGGATTCGTTTTGGGGCTTCATGTGGTTTTTCATTAAAAATTCTGTTTCGAACCTCTAAATATTTATGAATCCGTTCGGGATAGGGTAAAAACCGACAACTTCTCTTTACGATCGTATTCGTTTCCTTTCTTTTCTCACAACAAGAAGCCAAACTCTTCTTGTCTCCCTCTAAGTCAACGGGCAAGATTAATGGTGGTTTTTTGGGGGCATCCTGCTGTTGTTGGATGCACCCTTCTGACGGTTTTCCGAAGCTCTACGAATGCATGTTTGGCACTGCGGCTTATAAACATTCGGAGCTCCACAGCCGTAACAAAATATCCGCCTATCTGCCATACAATTTTCCCACACATGTCCAAGCTCCTCACAATTCCAACAAGAACGCTTAGCCGTCGAACTTTGAAAGGCCTCTACGCTGATATCCTCATACTCTTCTTGATCGCTTTCAGGGCGCGATTCCTCCAGACTATGTATCGAACGGCGGCCGACCGGTGGCCGAGACTTGTCAGATTTCTGTAACTCCTGCACTAGATTTTCATGCATCTGTACTAATCTTCTCAATTGACCAACTGAGCTAATGGACTGATATAAGATTTTGTGACGGGTTCCGGGAAGCAAATTTGCTTTTAATATTTCTATTAATTCCTCTTCCGCCATTTTAATGCCAAATTTATCTATAAGACCAGCCACGGCGTCGTGAAAAGCGACGAAGGGTTCTCCGACGTGTTGCTTTCGAGCTCGAATCAATTCCTTGCTCATAAACTCAGAACGATAGTCTTTATATTGTTGTCTAAGAGCTGTACAAAATTCTGTCCAAACGATGCGATCTACCTGCTTGTGGTATCTCCAATACCAATCGCGCGCTTTTCCAACCAGCAAGATGTGCAAATGTTTGCAAAGGCCGAGAAAATCGCTATCCAAGGTTTCATCGGTTAATGTTTTGACTCGGTAAATGAATTCTTCTACCCCTAAACCTTCGGTAGAACCATCAAAAGGAACATTCCACTTTTGCATAATGTTGGCCGTCTTGGCCGTTCGCAGGCTAGTCATGCTGTTTATACATGAAACTGGTGTTGTGATATTTGGCCTCGCATACCCTTCCTGCGGACTCGCTGGCGGCTGAATCTGCAAAGTGGATATGGCTCTGGCCACAGTGCGCTCAATTATCTGTTGGAGGACATCCAAGTCCAACCCCTGGCTTGGAGGGGCTGTCCGTGCATTGGGTGCTTCCCAAGGGCTAGAGTGAGTGGCGACATTAGCTGACGGAGCTTCAGTCTGGTTGGAGCTATGGCTAGCATCCAATCCCGACAAACACACTACTTCCGGACCGGAAGATCGACCTGGCGGGATCTTCGGGACCTGCTTTTTGGCTGGTGCTCGAATTCTTTTGGACCGAGTGGGCCTAGTGGTTCGTTCTACCGGGACTGAACCTACAGTTGGAATTTGGCTCAATTGGGTATTCTTGCTATTTCCCTCGGATATCTTTCCCGTCTCTGGCTGAAAATGTCCATTTGCCGGGGTCTGTGTGACCTCCAAAGCTTTGGCAAGACTTCGAGTAGTAATTCCCGAGGGACCGGGTAGTTCTGTTGGTTCCGGCTGCGGCTTGTTTGGAGAACAATTGCCAACAACTAGTTTTGCTTGAGATAACGTACATACTCGGCTACAGTTCGGACACTCATCGTGATGCGGGAACCATTCTTCCAGACATGCTTTATGGAAAACGTGATTGCACGGAGTACAAAAACACGGCTGAGTATTGGACATTTCGGAGCAACAAATGCCGCAAAAGTTTTCCGAACTCAGCGGATTGTTTTGCTGAGGACTATGTCGCAGCGGCATTTTTTATAAGATTTTTTTATTATTATTTGTTTTCTATATTCTACCAAATTTTTCCTAGGGTGACATTTAATGGGCGACATAATAAGATAGGGATAGGAGTTGCGAATCTTTGGAACAGCGACAAAAGAATGGATTTTGTTTGGGCTATGGTTTCTAATTTGCATTGTCTTAGTATCAGTGCACTGGTTTAAGTGTCCACATATGATTCGGCAAGGATACGCAAGCAGCATACGCGCTAGTTCCAGACAACCATATGCAGCCACCGCTGCCACTGGAATAATACACGCCACTGGTAAGGGTATGAGTGAAGACCAAATCTGGGACCGCAATCTCTGTGCTTCCATCACCCGAACAGGGACAATCAGTACTGATATCCGGCCTAAACCAAATATGCAACATTCTGCAATTGTATGCAACCGTATGCTATGCGCAAAGAGTAACAATACCAACTCCGAATCAACCTCACAATTCAATCGATTGAAACTAATATCCGCTGAATTAACTGTAGCTTGAAGGACGCGACCTAAACCAATCTCGCTTGTTCGGTATGAATACGCAAGCAGCATATATACACATTCCAGACAACAAGTTTGACTAGCCCGACAGGATGCGTCAGCATGGGAACTACTTTCTTAATTCCGGACTATCACTTAAGCTTCCCTTCGTCGTAGACTCGACGACTTCCCAATTCCCAACTCAGAGGAACAACCAGTATGAGGATCCAAGCAGAATTCGCAATATTCTGAAATTGTATCAGAGCAATGCCCAGATCGTTTAGAGAAAACTAAAGTCAGCATTTAGCATATGAATACAAACGAGCAATAGGTGGGACGAGCCAATAGCTGATTTTGTTGCTAAAGTGACCAATACTTTCTACTGTCACTATAACTTTTGCTAGTGACCCACGTTGGGCGCAAAAAATTTATGTAACAACGTTACACCCTCGCGTCCAACTGGGTATAGACAGTAGCTAGCATTGAAAAAAAACCTGCCCCACGTTGGGCGCCAAAAATTTATGTAACAATTCCACGATATATTTCTATACGTGAGTAGGGGATGGATTGGAGGGGATGTCGAGGTCATTCCGTGCTCATTCGGTAACTTGGGGGGGGGTTCGTTTGACCGCGTCTCGACTCCTACTACATAAACTTTAAAATGTTAGAATCCCGTGACTCTACAGGGAGCGAACTCCGAAAACAACACTATGCCTCTTCCGAGCATAACGGACATTACATGGCACAATCATAGGGCTTACCCGAAAGTACCAGGGGCTTTCGTCGGCGTGTTCCAAACTCTCGCGGGCGTGAGGTCTTGCGATGGAAGTCGACCCACACGATTCTATACCCACCCTTCCATGATTTCCAGGGGTGCGAAGGTTCTGGAAATCCCTAATATTCTTACCCTACCCCATTAGGTCACCCTGTCCCTAGGAAATTATAAGTCTACTCCATGTTCATTGCTAATACAATTCAATATATTTCGTTGTACTTCATCATAGACATGTTGCTTCAATCAAAACTAGCAAACCAAGTTTCACTTCTTAACATAACACAAGTCTTGCACTACAATCAGCAGGCAACTCAAGAAAAAAAATGAATGGAATGAAAAAAAAATAGGAGGCTTAATCCCTAAAAAAAAATTTTATAGATATAGGTATATATAAATGGTGGAGTATAATTAGATAAGATAGGAATATAATATAAGATATTAGAAATAAGTAAATTAGGTATGTATAAAGGAAAAAAATAAAAATCAAAAAAAATTATTCAAAAGCAGCAGGGGTCATACCAGCGATCAGCAACGGTGAGCCAAACCGAAATTTAATTTAACATTATAAATTTATTTAAATTTTTTTTTTCTGGGTTGAGGAGATTTTTTTTCTATGTTGGTTAGTGCATTGCTTGGCTACGTCTCCATGCATTAAAAGAATGCAGGGAATGCGAGCAATGCAAGCTTAGCAGCATTGTATGAAAAAGGATTTTTTTTTTGTAGTCTGTTATTTTATGATTAAATCGTTCGGTCTCCAACCCGCAAAAATAAATTCCGTTTTGGGAACTGGCACATTCACGCCTAGCGAGGTAGGACTGTGCCTCAGAGTTAAAGAATATAAGTGCTTAGAAAGAACAAGAAAAATTACAATTAAAACTACACTATGCTACGAAATCTCGGTCCGGATCCGTGGCGGCGTCTTCTAGGCCGTCGCAGACAGCGAGTTAGCGGCGCATAGGGGGGGGTGATCTCTAT
The DNA here is from genome assembly GCF_003286085.1 of Drosophila persimilis. Classification (NCBI taxonomy): domain Eukaryota; kingdom Metazoa; phylum Arthropoda; class Insecta; order Diptera; family Drosophilidae; genus Drosophila; species Drosophila persimilis. Next base: position 42,197 of record NW_020825658.1, read on the forward strand.
GCCCTCGATGCCCTCTATGCGCGTACATTAGATATGGCGCAAGGGTTAGGGCCGGTGGAGGTTATGTCGCCGGGCAGGTGGATGCTTCAACGACTCCAAAAGGGGAAAAAAAATCTCGGCCCCACACCAAGGTCGACTCCGAAGAGTACTCCCGTCAAGGGTGGGAAATTGGTGTGGGTGGGGGCAGAACTTTGGTAGAGCCGGGCGGCTACCGCTCGGTGCCAGGGCCCTATGGGCGAAACAGAACCAAAACCACGAGGGCTTAGAAAAAAAAATCTACATTTTCCCTACAGGGCACTTTTACATACCGGTTTTTCCGGACTTTTCCATGGAGACACGAGTGTTGGGTTCTCCTGGCCGAGCTGTGGGACGCACGGGTTTGCACCAAGAACAACACTTGCTGGCGAGGCGAGGCAAATATGCACTTTTCGCCAAGGTAGTTTCTTGCCAGTTTTCTCGGCGCACGGTTATTAATTTTCGCCCGATTTTTGCGGCGCGCCCACCGTTCCGTTTTATTTCTTTTCGGTTTGTCTTTCTGGCACTTATTTGGGTTTTATTTTCTTACTTTTCTTTTCTTTTGGGATTACACGTGGTCGATTTAGTTATGTATATATTTTTTTACCGAAGCGGAGATAGCCACCGGCTGCACAGATTCAAATTTTCGAAAGAGAACGTTCTGGTGCTTTTGCACTGCTTAAATACGAGCTTACCGATCTTAAAGCTCGGCTTCGAAAGCTCCGTTGCGATGCGCTGCACAGCACTTACGGCAGCTCAGCTCAGCTGTTCCCTACCTCGAGCTTGCTTGCACCCACCCCAACTATACTATGCCCTGCAGCGATAATTGGCCCAAGGTTATTGCATGCGATATCCGAGCACCATAGCGATAACCTATTTTGAATCGGTATTGTCCCACCGCAACCGTTACATTGTTAGTCCCATAACCAATTCCTGGATCCGGTTAAACCTGGATTCTGTTGTTAGTTTTATGTTTGTTTCTTCTTTTTTTTATTATTTTTTTTTTATTTTTAAATGTGCACCTAAAACATTATGCGAGTGTGTGTCAGTATGTGATAGGAGAGAGTAGAACGAACCCCGACAATCCGGCGAGCTTAGTCAGAGCATAGCTAGAGGTGCACACGAAATCTCTTCATACTAGTATGGGTAAACGACAGCTATCCCACACCTGCACGCTACATAATTGGCGCCCAACGTGGGGCCCGAAGGGACATTGTCTCTCGTAAAGTTGGTACTTAACTTTAGTACCAGAGGCATGTCATTCTGGGGCTAGGCTCCACCATAGCTCTATATTCCATCCAAAACAATAATTCTCTGGTAATACTATACTGATAGATCTCTTCGGGTGGGAGTACGACAGCTGTTGCATACGGAACCTACGACTATTTTTCATGGTTGGAAAAGTCGACCTGTGTATAATCTGTTGTCTCTTCCTCCGGATGGACTAGCTTATATAGGTAGTTACAATATACTGATATCACGATATAGGACTCCACCAACGAGATAGCTAAAGATGTTGATTTAGGGAACTGCGGGAGTTATTCAAAAGACGGATACCCCGACTCAAAGTTATATTCATTAAATTATCTTGAGCTTGGCTGTAGAGATTCCTTTATCAAATTCTAGTTGTGTTAGGAAAAAGTCACAGATTTTAGGAATCACGATCGTCTACTTATGATAAGTAGAGACTGTCCATTATCCGGACTTATACCTTCAAAACTGGTAATAGAACTGGCCAACATACACAACTTAATTACTCAACTATTCAAATCGAAACGTACAGTTAGTGGTAGACCACCTAGATCATGCCTGGAGAGGGCGAACATATTAAGTAATTACCGACAGAAATAAAAAAAAAAAAAAAATTTCATATTCGTTAACTCATATTTGCATATTAGTTTCATAATTTTATTTTCATTATTATTTTTTTTTATTAAGAAATTCATACAAATCATGGCGGTCCACCGAAGTAATGAAAATTTAGCTTCGGCCTTGATCAATCCAGACTCGTTTTGCATTATTTGCCAGGGAAATTTGCGGCAAGATCAGTTAATAGCTACCACGCCTTGTCACCACCGATTTCATAATAGTTTAGATCAATATTTATCCGAGAGTCGACAGTCGGTTAGTAGCAACGGAAATAGGTCACTTAGTAACGCTCAACCTGAAAACCTTACGAATTACATCCATTCGGTCATGCAAAACCAGGAGAAATCTATGATGGAAAACCTTAGTTCGTTCATAAAAACTTCCATCGAACAAACTATACAGGCCCAGTTTTCCAATATGAATTTAGCCGCAGCGGCTGCTACGGGTAACGGAGGTCCCTCAGAGTCACACAGTAATGTTAGACGAGAGGTAGAAAATGGTTACATGGTTAGAGGCGATTCCCAAGGAAGAACTCCTAGGAGTAGTCAAACAGCCGGAAATGTAGCACCGGCAAAAGCGCCAAATATCCTACTAAGCTGGCGTCTTAAATTTGATGGTTCTCGAGACGCAATGCACGTAGAAGAATTTCTATATACTACTTTCTATACTTTGCGACAATCTGCATCTGCTTTTCACAGGTAAAGCCAGCGATTGGTTCTGGGATTTTCATCGAAGAAACCACCAATACTCCTGGCCATCGTTCTGTACAGCGTTTAGGCAAAGATTCGACGATCAGAAAGATGATTTTGACCTTTGGGAAATGATACGGAAACGTCAACAGAAGGACAACGAATCCTTCGAAGATTTTCAGTCAGCCATTGAGAAGTTAGTGGCACGACTTTCACACGAGATAAGCGAACTCAAGCTGATCGATATTCTTAAGCGGAATGCGAAAGGTGCTCTGCAATATGAGCTTTTGCATTTAAAAATATAGAATAGAAGTGAGTTGAGGGAGGAAGTTAAAAAGCATGAACACTTCTGTAAAGATGCTGGCAACTTTCTACAGAGAAACAGGGTAACTAGACCCCACGTATCAGAAATTCAGAGTGAGGAAGAAGAACTCGAAGAAGAGAGTATCTCCGAGCTACGCCGCAAGCGGTTTGTTTGCTGGAATTGCGACAAAACAGGTCATCGGTTTGAAGATTGCGTAGCAGAACGCCGAGTCTTCTGTTATGGCTGCGGGGCGAAAAATACTTTTAAGCCAAAGTGCGAAAAATGTAACCCATCGGAAAACCGCAAGCGGGATGCGCAAACCAACACCATTCTGACGCATCCGGCAATGATGACAGAATGAAAGAGCAAACTTTCCAAGAAAACACCTCCAACCCGGATTGTCCAAAAATTCGATCTAATAGGTCCCTTGTAGAGGCACAAACCCAGACGGAGGAGAAAGATATAGATGATGAAAGTTCCCGCTCAGATAAGCTAGAATTAAAGTATCAACCAAAACTTTCGACCATACGATTAAGGCAATTCTGGACCAAGGTAAAGAATGTGCGAAAAAGACTTGTCTCGTCGGTCCTTTTGAGCTCCGATAACAGATTATTTATAGAACTAAGCATAGAAGAACAAAACTTCATGGCCTTGCTAGATTCGGGGGCGACGATAAGCTGTCTTGGAAGTGAAGCCGCTAAGTCGTTCGCGCAACACGCCAAGGCAAAGAAATGCTCCGGAAATATTCGAACGGCCAATAATGAATCTTGTAAAGTAGTAGCGAAAATTACAGTTCCCATAACTTTTCGCGATCATACTAAGGAGATAGAATTTTTCATAATACCCGCCTTGAAACAAAATGTGTATTTAGGGATTGATTTCTGGATAGAATTCGGTCTTGTAGCAAGACTTTTAACGGATAGATCTGTGGTACAAGAATTAGACGTAGGAAATGAAACCAGGGCTTCGGAATCACCGCCAGTACACGATCTAAGCAAAGACCAAAAGGTTAGACTAGAATCCGTGATCCATTCGTTTCCTTCGTTTGAAAGGGAACGATTAGGACGTACGAAAGTTATCCAACACACGATCGAAATGGTACCCGATAGACCAGTTAAACAACGCCATTGGCCGATTTCACCCGCGAAGGAAAAGTTAATGTTTGACGAAGTGGAGAAAATGCTGGCATTAGACGTGATCGAGGAATCGAATAGCTCCTGGAGTAGCAATTGCGTTTTAGTTAAGAAAGGTACGAAAAATCGATTATGTTTAGATTCTCGAGAAATTAATAAGAACACTCGCAAAGATGCCTACCCTTGACCACATATTGATGGCATTCTTAGTAGATTACCACCAGCCAAATACATAACGGGACTTGACATGAAACACGCATACTGGCAGATTCCTTTGGAAGAACAATCTCGGCACTATACAGCTTTTACCATTCCCAATAGGCTGCTTTACCAGTATAAGGTAATGCCGTTTGGCTTAACTAATGCCGCTCAGACGTTGTGCCGACTTATGGATCAGGTGATACCTGCACACCTCAGGAATCGGGTTTTTGTCTATTTGGACGATTTACTGGTGCTCTCAGATGACTTTGATTCACACTTGGTGCTGTTACAAGAGGTAGCGATGCATTTGCGTAAGGCAAATCTCACGATTAATATAGCCAAGTCAAACTTTTGTATACGGGAGATTAAATATCTGGGGTTCATAATAGGTTATGGTCAGTTAAAGACAGATCCGGGGAAAATAAAATCCATAATGGAGTTCCCGATCCCAAAAACCGTGAAACAGATAAGGAGATTTCTAGGACTTGCTGGATGGTACAGACGCTTTGTCGATAACTATGCCACCGTCAGCTACCCCTTAACGGAACTACTAAAAAAGCATCAACCACTTAAGTGGAACGCATCAGCTGAAGAAGCTTTCAATAAACTCAAATCCTGCTTAACATCTGCTCCAATCCTAGCCACCCCCGATTTTAAGAAACCCTTTTTGTTAGTATGTGACGCAAGCACCTTTGGTTTGGGCTGCGTACTAGCTCAATTAAACGAGGAAGAGATAGAGTTACCTATAGCGTTTATATCCGAGAAACTTTCCAAGGCGCAACGAAACTATTCGGTCACTGAACTCGAGTGCTTGGCAGTGATTAAAGGAATAAAGAAGTTTAGAGCTTACGTAGAAGGACAGGATTTCCAAGTTATAACGGACCATGCGTCCCTACAATGGCTTATGAGGCAAAAAGATTTGTCAGGTCGCTTGGCCCGCTGGGCTATAAAATTACAGGGATTTAATTTTCAAATATCACATCGTAAAGGGTCCGAAAACGTAGTGGCCGACGCGTTGTCAAGCCAAGATGAACCCGAGGTAAGAGAACTGAACGGCAACGGACCCATAGTCGACCTTACTTCTACAGAGTTTAAATCGAAAGAATACATGGATCTAATAGAACACATAAGGCTTAATCAACTTAAGTTACCCGATTTGAAAATTGACGATAATTTGGTGTATAAAAGAACCGAACCATCTTCAGGGGACGCGATAGCAGATAAACAGACTTGGAAGCTTTGGATTCCATCAGGCCTTACCAGCGATATAATTTCCAGGGCTCATGACCACCCAGACGCTTCCCACAGTGGTAGTGGGAAAACCGTTGAAAAAGTGAAAAGGTACTTGTTTTGGCCAAAAATGGTTACACAAATACGAGCCTATGTATCACAATGCGACGTTTGTCGCCAGACCAAAAGTGCTAATGTCGTGCTAAGACCACCAATGGGTAAGCCAATGATTTCAGAAAGACCTTTTCAAAAGCTTTATCTAGATTTGTTGGGCCCGTATCCGCGTTCCAAGCAAGGGAATATTGGTATCTTAATAATTGTAGATCACAACACCAAATTTCATTTCTTATGTCCGCTCAAGAAGTTTACCTCAAGTAAGGTGTGTGACTTCATAGAAAATATGTTATTTAGTACTTTCGGGGTCCCTGAGACTATACTTACCGAAAATGGTTCGCAGTTTGTCTCTGGGAATTTCAAGTTATTTCTTACCAGATTCGGGGTAACTCACCGCTGCACTGCAATATACTCACCGCAAGCCAATGCCAGTGAACGGTTAAACCGATCCGTGTTAGCGGTTATAAGAGCGTACGTCGGCAAGGTCATACTAATTGGGACAACAAGTTACCTGAAATTAGTGCAGCGTTACGAGCCAATATCCATAGAAGCACAGGGTATTCGCCATATTTTCTTGCTTTTGGGCAGAATATGATTCTAAACGGGAAGGATTATGAACTACTTAGACGACTAAATTTCCTATCGAATGACACCAGAGTCGAATATCCAGATGTAGTACAAGTATGTCGACAAGCCGCTCAACAAAACGTAGCTGAATCACACGAGCAGAATGCGAGGACATACAACTTACGTAGCCGGGTCCGTCAACTTAAAGTCGGAGACGTCGTGTATGCCCGGAATTTTTGTCAGAGCAACGCTTTAAAAAAGTTCAGCGCTAAGCTGGCGCCTGTGTTTAGATCAGCCAAGGTTATTCGCCGAGTGGGGACAATGTATTACCAATTAGCTAGCGAAGATAAGAAAAACTTAGGAGTCTATCACTTGAAAGATATTCAGCTTAAACCTTAGTAAATGGCCTTCTTCAGTTTAAGTCTCATTGTAAGAACAATTACGTCTTCAACTGTGGTGTAGGGGCCGAATTTAGGGAACTTGTACAGAACATCACGGATAAGCATAGTTTTCTTTTGGTAATGCTTAAAAGTGCAGAGCCATAGTAACTCCGAAAGTAGATCGTAAGCTGCAAGCTTTCCGAAAAGCTTTCTAAAGAGAGTCGGCGCGCAGCGCACGCATTTAAGCGAAAGACGTCACGTTTACCTTGACCCAAGAGAGTAGCGTAGCGTAGGGAGAGCATAGATTAAAAGCTTGACCAAAATTTCGCTCAATTGGGCGAAAGATCATCCGATTATGCAGTTAAAGTTCCTAAGATCATCCGATGATGCAGTTAAAATTCCCCAAATATCATCCGATCTTCGAGCCTTTGGGTCGGTACCGCTTAGCTGAACTTGCAGAAGATGGGCTGGAGTATTGACAAAGAATCGATTGATTAAAGCGGACGTGTTTGTGCTATACTCGGGAATAAATAAATAAATATATATATATATTTAGCCAACGAACAGTTCTGGCACCTACGCCATACCTCGTGAACCAAGTTTCAATTAAGACCCAGAATCAGGAGTAATTAACCAGGAAAGCAGTGTAAAGAAAAGAAAACATAGCTGGTATGTCCGTGATTAATTTGGAAAGTGTTCGTGGTAAAATATATATATAAGAATTTGTGTTATAGGACGGCGGCCCGTAGCCACGGTACCGCTCGTGCGATCATCAGTCGCATAGGAGTGCATATACGGTGTGGTCTATGAGAGGTGTGTTGCCGGTGGATTGATAAGACAAGTAGTAAACCCGTGGGAGGCACCGAGCAGCGAAACCTGCAGCTTGACGTTGTCCGTCGAAAGCCTCAACAACCGTGTGGATGCATGCCGAAAACCAAGAGGCGCCTCCGGACCCTTATTTTTGGCGTCATTGACGCCACCCGTTTATCGAGCCTCCAATGAAAGTGTAGTCCGCAGACCGACGTCGAATCGGATCGGCAACCTGAAGCCCAGCTAAGGAGTTAATTTACCCCATCGTCAACTGATTTAGCTGCGCCAGCGAAACCCAATAATGAACTCGAATTGATTGCATTATTGCTGGATTCTTCCGGAGGCGCAGTCCTACTCAGCCTGGCTGAAATGTCTCTCGATCACGGCAATAGAGGACCATAGTTACTCGTGGATGTAACACACGCCCCTTTTTCCTCTAGATTTCATGTGCCAGGCTAAAAACCATTCTCTTTCGTCACACGATGTATACAGTTTTATAGTTAGTTATGTAACCCAGCCAACATAATGGTTTTTGGAAACTAATGGGTATGAGAGCAACATTAATTTTCCTTGAGATTACAAAGCAGTACACTCTAGTACGCTCATGTGCATATATACTCGTGTTAAATATCTTTTCTTTTCCTTAGAATTATGCACCAACGTCATCATTGAGCTCAACGATCACGGATGGAATAAGCGGTACTAGCCTACCAAAAGCGCTGTGAGTTTGTAAATAAGAACAAGTACATATATGCACTGAGCTGGGAAGTAACCTGCGTGTTACATGTAATTTTCTATTGATATCACATTTATAAATCCGTAACCATAATGTATTGGTACCTCTCACCCCTTTAGAATCTGTTACCCATATATGATGGTCATTTTTAAATCTTTATTTTTCTTAATATTTCTTCGCAATTCCTTACTAATATATTAAGCTATCGAGAAACAACAAAAATGGATTTAATTATAAGTTAAGAAAACCCCCCCCCCCCCCCCCCAAGAATTTAATTATATGATTAGGGATTTAATGAAATATATATATAATGATATTGATTTTGAAGTACAACCCTAATATTTTCTAAATTCAGGACTCCGCCCTCAGAAAGGCATGATCGAAGTGGTGGGATGATAACTGTTTAACGTTATTCAAGGGTCTATACGGTCAGGTTACCTGTATAGCATAGGTCGGGAGGGTAGAGAAGATAGAGATACTCACTAACACCGGAGTTTCTCATCATCATAACCAGTTCCTGGCTCCGGTTAAACCTGGATTCTGTTGTTAGTTTTATGTTTGTTTCTTCTTTTTTTTATTATTTTTTTTTATTGTTTAATGTGCACCTAAAACATTATGCGAGTGTGTGTCAGTATGTGATAGGAGAGAGTAGAACGAACCCCGACAATCCGGCGAGCTTAGTCAGAGCATAGCTAGAGGTGCACACGAAATCTCTTCATACTAGTATGGGTAAACGACAGCTATCCCACACCTGCACGCTACAGATCGGGTTTTTTTTGGGCATAAGCACCAATATGGCATTATAGCCCCAAAAAAGTGGAACCTCCGCAACTATATGGCACCTGCACTTATATAGAACCCTTCCCTATCCAGCACTGGCATGTATACTGAACCACCGCACCTATATAGCATCCACGCTCCAGGAAATGTGGCAAGATCGCACATCTTGGGCACTAGCAACGATACGGCACTCTAGCCTCAAAAAAATGGAACCTCCGAAATTATATGACACCTGCACTTATATAGAAACCTTCCCTATACAGCACTTGCATGTATATTGAATCACCGCAACGATCTGGAACCCACGCTCTAGGAAATGTGGCAGGATCGCATATTTTGGGCATAAGCACCAATATGGCAATATAGCCCCAAAAAAGTGGAACCTCCGCAACTATATGGCACCTGCACTTATATAGAACCCTTCCCTATCCAGCACTGGCATGTATACTGAACCACCGCACCTATATAGCCCCACGCTCCAGGAAATGTGGCAGGATCGCACATCTTGGGCACTAGCACCAATATGGCACTCTAGCCCATAAAAAAGTGGAACCTCCGCAACTATATGGCACCTGCACTTATATAGAACCCTTCCCTATCCAGCACTGGCATGTATACTGAACCACCGCACCTATATAGCATCCACGCTCCAGGAAATGTGACAGGATCGCATATTTTGGGCATAAGCACCAATATGGCAATATAGCCCCAAAAAAGTGGAACCTCCGCAACTATATGGCACCTGCACTTATATAGAACCCTTCCCTATCCAGCACTGGCATGTATACTGAACCACCGCACCTATATAGCCCCCACGCTCCAGGAAATGTGGCAGGATCGCACATCTTGGGCACTAGCACCAATATGGCACTCTAGCCCATAAAAAGTGGAACCTCCGCAACTATATGGCACCTGCACTTATATAGAACCCTTCCCTATCCAGCACTGGCATGTATAATGAACCACCGCACCTATATAGCATCCACGCTCCAGGAAATGTGGCAGGATCGCACATCTTGGGCACTAGCACCAATATGGCAATATAGCCCATAAAAAAGTGGAACCTCCGCAACTATATGGCACCTGCACTTATATAGAACCCTTCCCTATCCAGCACTGGCATGTATACTGAACCACCGCACCTATATAGCATCCACGCTCCAGGAAATGTGACAGGATCGCATATTTTGGGCATAAGCACCAATATGGCAATATAGCCCCAAAAAAGTGGAACCTCCGCAACTATATGGCACCTGCACTTATATAGAACCCTTCCCTATCCAGCACTGGCATGTATACTGAACCACCGCACCTATATAGCCCCCACGCTCCAGGAAATGTGGCAGGATCGCACATCTTGGGCACTAGCACCAATATGGCACTCTAGCCCATAAAAAAGTGGAACCTCCGCAACTATATGGCACCTGCACTTATATAGAACCCTTCCCTATCCAGCACTGGCATGTATACTGAACCACCGCACCTATATAGCATCCACGCTCTAGGAAATGTGACAGGATCGCATATTTTGGGCATAAGCACCAATATGGCAATATAGCCCCAAAAAAGTGGAACCTCCGCAACTATATGGCACCTGCACTTATATAGAACCCTTCCCTATCCAGCACTGGCATGTATACTGAACCACCGCACCTATATAGCACCCACGCTCCAGGAAATGTGGCAGGATCGCACATCTTGGGCACTAAGCACCAATATGGCACTATAGCCCATAAAAAAGTGGAACCTCCGCAACTATATGGCACCTGCACTTATATAGAACCCTTCCCTATCCAGCACTGGCATGTATACTGAACCACCGCACCTATATAGCATCCACGCTCCAGGAAATGTGGACAGGATCGCATATTTTGGGCATAAGCACCAATATGGCAATATAGCCCCAAAAAAGTGGAACCTCCGCAACTATATGGCACCTGCACTTATATAGAACCCTTCCCTATCCAGCACTGGCATGTATACTGAACCACCGCACCTATATAGCACCCACGCTCCAGGAAATGTGGCAGGATCGCACATCTTTGGGCACTAGCACCAATATGGCACTCTAGCCCATAAAAAAGTGGAACCTCCGCAACTATATGGCACCTGCACTTATATAGAACCCTTCCCTATCCAGCACTGGCATGTATACTGAACCACCGCACCTATATAGCATCCACGCTCCAGGAAATGTGGCAGGATCGCACTATCTTGGGCACTAAGCACCAATATGGCAATATAGCCCAAAAAAGTGGAACCTCCGCAACTATATGGCACCTGCACTTATATAGAACCCTTCCCTATCCAGCACTGGCATGTATACTGAACCACCGCACCTATATAGCATCCACGCTCCAGGAAATGTGGCAGGATCGCATATTTTGGGCATAAGCACCAATATGGCAATATAGCCCCAAAAAAGTGGAACCTCCGCAACTATATGGCACCTGCACTTATATAGAACCCTTCCCTATCCAGCACTGGCATGTATACTGAACCACCGCACCTATATAGCACCCACGCTCCAGGAAATGTGGCAGGATCGCATATCTTGGGCATAAGCACCAATATGGCAATATAGCCCCAAAAAAGTGGAACCTCCGCAACTATATGGCACCTGCACTTATATAGAACCCTTCCCTATCCAGCACTGGCATGTATACTGAACCACCGCACCTATATAGCATCCACGCTCCAGGAAATGTGGCAGGATCGCACATCTTGGGCATAAGCACCAATATGGCAATATAGCCCAAAAAAGTGGAACCTCCGCAACTATATGGCACCTGCACTTATATAGAACCCTTCCCTATCCAGCACTGGCATGTATACTGAACCACCGCACCTATATAGCATCCCACGCTCCAGGAAATGTGGCAGGATCGCATATTTTGGGCATAAGCACCAATATGGCAATATAGCCCCAAAAAAGTGGAACCTCCGCAACTATATGGCACCTGCACTTATATAGAACCCTTCCCTATCCAGCACTGGCATGTATACTGAACCACCGCACCTATATAGCATCCACGCTCCAGGAAATGTGGCAGGATCGCATATTTTGGGCATAAGCACCAATATGGCAATATAGCCCCAAAAAAGTGGAACCTCCGCAACTATATGGCACCTGCACTTATATAGAACCCTTCCCTATCCAGCACTGGCATGTATACTGAACCACCGCACCTATATAGCACCCACGCTCCAGGAAATGTGGCAGGATCGCACATCTTGGGCATAAGCACCAATATGGCAATATAGCCCCAAAAAAGTGGAACCTCCGCAACTATATGGCACCTGCACTTATATAGAACCCTTCCCTATCCAGCACTGGCATGTATACTGAACCACCGCACCTATATAGCATCCACGCTCCAGGAAATGTGGCAGGATCGCATATTTTGGGCATAAGCACCAATATGGCAATATAGCCCCAAAAAAGTGGAACCTCCGCAACTATATGGCACCTGCACTTATATAGAACCCTTCCCTATCCAGCACTGGCATGTATACTGAACCACCGCACCTATATAGCACCCACGCTCCAGGAAATGTGGCAGGATCGCACATCTTGGGCATAAGCACCAATATGGCAATATAGCCCCAAAAAAGTGGAACCTCCGCAACTATATGGCACCTGCACTTATATAGAACCCTTCCCTATCCAGCACTGGCATGTATACTGAACCACCGCACCTATATAGCACCCACGCTCCAGGAAATGTGGCAGGATCGCATATTTGGGCATAAGCACCAATATGGCAATATAGCCCCAAAAAAGTGGAACCTCCGCAACTATATGGCACCTGCACTTATATAGAACCCTTCCCTATCCAGCACTGGCATGTATACTGAACCACCGCACCTATATAGCATCCCACGCTCCAGGAAATGTGGCAGGATCGCACTATCTTGGGCATAAGCACCAATATGGCAATATAGCCCCAAAAAAGTGGAACCTCCGCAACTATATGGCACCTGCACTTATATAGAACCCTTCCCTATCCAGCACTGGCATGTATACTGAACCACCGCACCTATATAGCATCCCACGCTCCAGGAAATGTGGCAGGATCGCATATCTTGGGCATAAGCACCAATATGGCAATATAGCCCCAAAAAAGTGGAACCTCCGCAACTATATGGCACCTGCACTTATATAGAACCCTTCCCTATCCAGCACTGGCATGTATACTGAACCACCGCACCTATATAGCACCCACGCTCCAGGAAATGTGGCAGGATCGCATATCTTGGGCATAAGCACCAATATGGCAATATAGCCCCAAAAAAGTGGAACCTCCGCAACTATATGGCACCTGCACTTATATAGAACCCTTCCCTATCCAGCACTGGCATGTATACTGAACCACCGCACCTATATAGCATCCACGCTCCAGGAAATGTGGCAGGATCGCATATTTGGGCATAAGCACCAATATGGCAATATAGCCCCAAAAAAGTGGAACCTCCGCAACTATATGGCACCTGCACTTATATAGAACCCTTCCCTATCCAGCACTGGCATGTATACTGAACCACCGCACCTATATAGCATCCACGCTCCAGGAAATGTGGCAGGATCGCATATTTTGGGCATAAGCACCAATATGGCAATATAGCCCCAAAAAAGTGGAACCTCCGCAACTATATGGCACCTGCACTTATATAGAACCCTTCCCTATCCAGCACTGGCATGTATACTGAACCACCGCACCTATATAGCATCCACGCTCCAGGAAATGTGGACAGGATCGCATATTTTGGGCATAAGCACCAATATGGCAATATAGCCCCAAAAAAGTGGAACCTCCGCAACTATATGGCACCTGCACTTATATAGAACCCTTCCCTATCCAGCACTGGCATGTATACTGAACCACCGCACCTATATAGCACCCACGCTCCAGGAAATGTGGCAGGATCGCACATCTTGGGCACTAGCACCAATATGGCACTCTAGCCCATAAAAAAGTGGAACCTCCGCAACTATATGGCACCTGCACTTATATAGAACCCTTCCCTATCCAGCACTGGCATGTATACTGAACCACCGCACCTATATAGCATCCACGCTCCAGGAAATGTGGCAGGATCGCATATTTTGGGCATAAGCACCAATATGGCAATATAGCCCCAAAAAAGTGGAACCTCCGCAACTATATGGCACCTGCACTTATATAGAACCCTTCCCTATCCAGCACTGGCATGTATACTGAACCACCGCACCTATTAGCATCCACGCTCCAGGAAATGTGACAGGATCGCATATTTTGGGCATAAGCACCAATATGGCAATATAGCCCCAAAAAAGTGGAACCTCCGCAACTATATGGCACCTGCACTTATATATAACCCGTCCCTATACAGCACCATATTGGTGCTTATGCCCAAAATATGCGATCCTGCCAAATTTCCTAGAGCGTGGTTGCGATATAGGTGCGGTGGTTCAGTATACATGCCAGTGCTGGATAGTTTCCTATCCAGCACTGGCATGTATACTGAACCACCGCACCTATATAGCACCCACGCTCCAGGAAATGTGGCAGGATCGCATATTTTGGGCATAAGCACCAATATGGCAATATAGCCCCAAAAAAGTGGAACCTCCGCAACTATATGGCACCTGCACTTATATAGAACCCTTCCCTATCCAGCACTGGCATGTATACTGAACCACCGCACCTATATAGCATCCCACGCTCCAGGAAATGTGGCAGGATCGCATATTTTGGGCATAAGCACCAATATGGCAATATAGCCCCAAAAAAGTGGAACCTCCGCAACTATATGGCACCTGCACTTATATAGAACCCTTCCCTATCCAGCACTGGCATGTATACTGAACCACCGCACCTATATAGCACCCACGCTCCAGGAAATGTGGCAGGATCGCACATCTTGGGCACTAGCAACAATATCGGCACTCTAGCCCATAAAAAAGTGGAACCTCCGCAACTATATGGCACCTGCACTTATATAGAACCCTTCCCTATCCAGCACTGGCATGTATACTGAACCACCGCACCTATATAGCATCCACGCTCCAGGAAATGTGGCAGGATCGCATATTTTGGGCATAAGCACCAATATGGCAATATAGCCCCAAAAAAGTGGAACCTCCGCAACTATATGGCACCTGCACTTATATAGAACCCTTCCCTATCCAGCACTGGCATGTATACTGAACCACCGCACCTATATAGCATCCACGCTCCAGGAAATGTGGCAGGATCGCATATTTTGGGCATAAGCACCAATATGGCAATATAGCCCCAAAAAAGTGGAACCTCCGCAACTATATGGCACCTGCACTTATATAGAACCCTTCCCTATCCAGCACTTGCATGTATATTGAATCACCGCACCTATATATCACCCACGCTCCAGGAAATGTGGCAAGATCGCACATCTTGGGCACTAGCACCAATATGGCACTCTAGCCCAAAAAAGTGGAACCTCCGCAACTATATGGCACCTGCACTTATATAGAACCCTTCCCTATCCAGCACTGGCATGTATACTGAACCACCGCACCTATATAGCATCC
Source organism: Drosophila persimilis (assembly GCF_003286085.1). Lineage (NCBI taxonomy): Eukaryota > Metazoa > Arthropoda > Insecta > Diptera > Drosophilidae > Drosophila > Drosophila persimilis. Next base: position 57,578 of record NW_020825658.1, read on the forward strand.
ACGCTCCAGGAAATGTGGCAGGATCGCATATTTTGGGCATAAGCACCAATATGGCAATATAGCCCCAAAAAAGTGGAACCTCCGCAACTATATGGCACCTGCACTTATATAGAACCCTTCCCTATCCAGCACTGGCATGTATACTGAACCACCGCACCTATATAGCACCCACGCTCCAGGAAATGTGGCAGGATCGCATATTTTGGGCATAAGCACCAATATGGCAATATAGCCCCAAAAAAGTGGAACCTCCGCAACTATATGGCACCTGCACTTATATAGAACCCTTCCCTATCCAGCACTGGCATGTATACTGAACCACCGCACCTATATAGCACCCACGCTCCAGGAAATGTGGCAGGATCGCACATCTTGGGCATAAGCACCAATATGGCAATATAGCCCCAAAAAAGTGGAACCTCCGCAACTATATGGCACCTGCACTTATATAGAACCCTTCCCTATCCAGCACTGGCATGTATACTGAACCACCGCACCTATATAGCATCCCACGCTCCAGGAAATGTGGCAGGATCGCACATCTTTGGGCATAAGCACCAATATGGCAATATAGCCCAAAAAAGTGGAACCTCCGCAACTATATGGCACCTGCACTTATATAGAACCCTTCCCTATCCAGCACTGGCATGTATACTGAACCACCGCACCTATATAGCATCCCACGCTCCAGGAAATGTGGCAGGATCGCATATTTGGGCATAAGCACCAATATGGCAATATAGCCCCAAAAAAGTGGAACCTCCGCAACTATATGGCACCTGCACTTATATAGAACCCTTCCCTATCCAGCACTGGCATGTATACTGAACCACCGCACCTATATAGCATCCACGCTCCAGGAAATGTGGCAGGATCGCACATCTTGGGCATAAGCACCAATATGGCAATATAGCCCCAAAAAAGTGGAACCTCCGCAACTATATGGCACCTGCACTTATATAGAACCCTTCCCTATCCAGCACTGGCATGTATACTGAACCACCGCACCTATATAGCACCCACGCTCCAGGAAATGTGGCAGGATCGCACATCTTGGGCATAAGCACCAATATGGCAATATAGCCCCAAAAAAGTGGAACCTCCGCAACTATATGGCACCTGCACTTATATAGAACCCTTCCCTATCCAGCACTGGCATGTATACTGAACCACCGCACCTATATAGCATCCACGCTCCAGGAAATGTGGCAGGATCGCATATTTTGGGCATAAGCACCAATATGGCAATATAGCCCCAAAAAAGTGGAACCTCCGCAACTATATGGCACCTGCACTTATATAGAACCCTTCCCTATCCAGCACTGGCATGTATACTGAACCACCGCACCTATATAGCATCCACGCTCCAGGAAATGTGGCAGGATCGCATATTTTGGGCATAAGCACCAATATGGCAATATAGCCCCAAAAAAGTGGAACCTCCGCAACTATATGGCACCTGCACTTATATAGAACCCTTCCCTATCCAGCACTGGCATGTATACTGAACCACCGCACCTATATAGCATCCACGCTCCAGGAAATGTGGCAGGATCGCATATTTTGGGCATAAGCACCAATATGGCAATATAGCCCCAAAAAAGTGGAACCTCCGCAACTATATGGCACCTGCACTTATATAGAACCCTTCCCTATCCAGCACTGGCATGTATACTGAACCACCGCACCTATATAGCACCCACGCTCCAGGAAATGTGGCAGGATCGCACATCTTGGGCACTAAGCACCAATATGGCACTATAGCCCAAAAAAGTGGAACCTCCGCAACTATATGGCACCTGCACTTATATAGAACCCTTCCCTATCCAGCACTGGCATGTATACTGAACCACCGCACCTATATAGCATCCACGCTCCAGGAAATGTGGCAGGATCGCACTATCTTGGGCATAAGCACCAATATGGCAATATAGCCCCAAAAAAGTGGAACCTCCGCAACTATATGGCACCTGCACTTATATAGAACCCTTCCCTATCCAGCACTGGCATGTATACTGAACCACCGCACCTATATAGCACCCACGCTCCAGGAAATGTGGCAGGATCGCACATCTTGGGCATAAGCACCAATATGGCAATATAGCCCCAAAAAAGTGGAACCTCCGCAACTATATGGCACCTGCACTTATATAGAACCCTTCCCTATCCAGCACTGGCATGTATACTGAACCACCGCACCTATATAGCACCCACGCTCCAGGAAATGTGGCAGGATCGCATATTTGGGCATAAGCACCAATATGGCAATATAGCCCCAAAAAAGTGGAACCTCCGCAACTATATGGCACCTGCACTTATATAGAACCCTTCCCTATCCAGCACTGGCATGTATACTGAACCACCGCACCTATATAGCATCCCACGCTCCAGGAAATGTGGCAGGATCGCATATTTTGGGCATAAGCACCAATATGGCAATATAGCCCCAAAAAAGTGGAACCTCCGCAACTATATGGCACCTGCACTTATATAGAACCCTTCCCTATCCAGCACTGGCATGTATACTGAACCACCGCACCTATATAGCATCCACGCTCCAGGAAATGTGGCAGGATCGCACATCTTGGGCACTAAGCACCAATATGGCACTATAGCCCAAAAAAAGTGGAACCTCCGCAACTATATGGCACCTGCACTTATATAGAACCCTTCCCTATCCAGCACTGGCATGTATACTGAACCACCGCACCTATATAGCATCCACGCTCCAGGAAATGTGGCAGGATCGCATATTTTGGGCATAAGCACCAATATGGCAATATAGCCCCAAAAAAGTGGAACCTCCGCAACTATATGGCACCTGCACTTATATAGAACCCTTCCCTATCCAGCACTGGCATGTATACTGAACCACCGCACCTATATAGCATCCACGCTCCAGGAAATGTGGCAGGATCGCATATTTTGGGCATAAGCACCAATATGGCAATATAGCCCCAAAAAAGTGGAACCTCCGCAACTATATGGCACCTGCACTTATATAGAACCCTTCCCTATCCAGCACTGGCATGTATACTGAACCACCGCACCTATATAGCATCCCACGCTCCAGGAAATTTGGCAGGATCGCACATCTTGGGCACTAGCACCAATATGGCATTCAACCCATAAAAAAGTGGAACCTCCGAAACTATATGGCACCTGCACTTATATAGAACCCTTCCCTATCCAGCACTGGCATGTATACTGAACCACCGCACCTATATAGCATCCCACGCTCCAGGAAATGTGGCAGGATCGCACATCTTTGGGCACTAGCACCAATATGGCACTATAGCCCCAAAAAAGTGGAACCTCCGCAACTATATGGCACCTGCACTTATATAGAACCCTTCCCTATCCAGCACTGGCATGTATACTGAACCACCGCACCTATATAGCATCCACGCTCCAGGAAATGTGGCAGGATCGCATATTTTGGGCATAAGCACCAATATGGCAATATAGCCCCAAAAAAGTGGAACCTCCGCAACTATATGGCACCTGCACTTATATAGAACCCTTCCCTATCCAGCACTGGCATGTATACTGAACCACCGCACCTATATAGCATCCCACGCTCCAGGAAATGTGGCAGGATCGCATATTTTGGGCATAAGCACCAATATGGCAATATAGCCCCAAAAAAGTGGAACCTCCGCAACTATATGGCACCTGCACTTATATAGAACCCTTCCCTATCCAGCACTGGCATGTATACTGAACCACCGCACCTATATAGCATCCACGCTCCAGGAAATGTGGCAGGATCGCATATTTTGGGCATAAGCACCAATATGGCAATATAGCCCCAAAAAAGTGGAACCTCCGCAACTATATGGCACCTGCACTTATATAGAACCCTTCCCTATCCAGCACTGGCATGTATACTGAACCACCGCACCTATATAGCATCCACGCTCCAGGAAATGTGGCAGGATCGCATATTTTGGGCATAAGCACCAATATGGCAATATAGCCCCAAAAAAGTGGAACCTCCGCAACTATATGGCACCTGCACTTATATAGAACCCTTCCCTATCCAGCACTGGCATGTATACTGAACCACCGCACCTATATAGCATCCCACGCTCCAGGAAATGTGGCAGGATCGCATATTTGGGCATAAGCACCAATATGGCAATATAGCCCCAAAAAAGTGGAACCTCCGCAACTATATGGCACCTGCACTTATATAGAACCCTTCCCTATCCAGCACTGGCATGTATACTGAACCACCGCACCTATATAGCATCCACGCTCCAGGAAATGTGGCAGGATCGCATATCTTGGGCATAAGCACCAATATGGCAATATAGCCCCAAAAAAGTGGAACCTCCGCAACTATATGGCACCTGCACTTATATAGAACCCTTCCCTATCCAGCACTGGCATGTATACTGAACCACCGCACCTATATAGCACCCACGCTCCAGGAAATGTGGCAAGATCGCACATCTTGGGCACTAGCAACAATATGGCACTCTAGCCTCAAAAAAGTGGAACCTCCGCAACTATATGGCACCTGCACTTATATAGAACCCTTCCCTATCCAGCACTGGCATGTATACTGAACCACCGCACCTATATAGCATCCCACGCTCCAGGAAATGTGGCAGGATCGCATATTTTGGGCATAAGCACCAATATGGCAATATAGCCCCAAAAAAGTGGAACCTCCGCAACTATATGGCACCTGCACTTATATAGAACCCTTCCCTATCCAGCACTGGCATGTATACTGAACCACCGCACCTATATAGCATCCACGCTCCAGGAAATGTGGCAGGATCGCATATTTTGGGCATAAGCACCAATATGGCAATATAGCCCCAAAAAAGTGGAACCTCCGCAACTATATGGCACCTGCACTTATATAGAACCCTTCCCTATCCAGCACTGGCATGTATACTGAACCACCGCACCTATATAGCACCCACGCTCCAGGAAATGTGGCAGGATCGCACATCTTGGGCACTAAGCACCAATATGGCACTATAGCCCCAAAAAAGTGGAACCTCCGCAACTATATGGCACCTGCACTTATATAGAACCCTTCCCTATCCAGCACTGGCATGTATACTGAACCACCGCACCTATATAGCATCCACGCTCCAGGAAATGTGGCAGGATCGCATATTTGGGCATAAGCACCAATATGGCAATATAGCCCCAAAAAAGTGGAACCTCCGCAACTATATGGCACCTGCACTTATATAGAACCCTTCCCTATCCAGCACTGGCATGTATACTGAACCACCGCACCTATATAGCATCCACGCTCCAGGAAATGTGGCAGGATCGCATATTTGGGCATAAGCACCAATATGGCAATATAGCCCCAAAAAAGTGGAACCTCCGCAACTATATGGCACCTGCACTTATATAGAACCCTTCCCTATCCAGCACTGGCATGTATACTGAACCACCGCACCTATATAGCATCCACGCTCCAGGAAATGTGGCAGGATCGCATATCTTGGGCATAAGCACCAATATGGCAATATAGCCCCAAAAAAGTGGAACCTCCGCAACTATATGGCACCTGCACTTATATAGAACCCTTCCCTATCCAGCACTGGCATGTATACTGAACCACCGCACCTATATAGCATCCACGCTCCAGGAAATGTGGCAGGATCGCATATTTTGGGCATAAGCACCAATATGGCAATATAGCCCCAAAAAAGTGGAACCTCCGCAACTATATGGCACCTGCACTTATATAGAACCCTTCCCTATCCAGCACTGGCATGTATACTGAACCACCGCACCTATATAGCATCCACGCTCCAGGAAATGTGGCAGGATCGCATATTTTGGGCATAAGCACCAATATGGCAATATAGCCCCAAAAAAGTGGAACCTCCGCAACTATATGGCACCTGCACTTATATAGAACCCTTCCCTATCCAGCACTGGCATGTATACTGAACCACCGCACCTATATAGCACCCACGCTCCAGGAAATGTGGCAGGATCGCACTATCTTGGGCATAAGCACCAATATGGCACTCTAGCCCCAAAAAAGTGGAACCTCCGCAACTATATGGCACCTGCACTTATATAGAACCCTTCCCTATCCAGCACTGGCATGTATACTGAACCACCGCACCTATATAGCACCCACGCTCCAGGAAATGTGGCAGGATCGCATATTTTGGGCATAAGCACCAATATGGCAATATAGCCCCAAAAAAGTGGAACCTCCGCAACTATATGGCACCTGCACTTATATAGAACCCTTCCCTATCCAGCACTGGCATGTATACTGAACCACCGCACCTATATAGCATCCACGCTCCAGGAAATGTGGCAGGATCGCATATTTTGGGCATAAGCACCAATATGGCAATATAGCCCCAAAAAAGTGGAACCTCCGCAACTATATGGCACCTGCACTTATATAGAACCCTTCCCTATCCAGCACTGGCATGTATACTGAACCACCGCACCTATATAGCATCCCACGCTCCAGGAAATGTGGCAGGATCGCATATCTTGGGCATAAGCACCAATATGGCACTCTAGCCCCAAAAAAGTGGAACCTCCGCAACTATATGGCACCTGCACTTATATAGAACCCTTCCCTATCCAGCACTGGCATGTATACTGAACCACCGCACCTATATAGCATCCACGCTCCAGGAAATGTGGCAGGATCGCATATTTTGGGCATAAGCACCAATATGGCAATATAGCCCCAAAAAAGTGGAACCTCCGCAACTATATGGCACCTGCACTTATATAGAACCCTTCCCTATACAGCACTTGCATGTATATTGAATCACCGCACCTATATATCACCCACGCTCCAGGAAATGTGGCAAGATCGCACATCTTGGGCACTAGCAACAATATGGCACTCTAGCCTCAAAAAAGTGGAACCTCCGCAACTATATGGCACCTGCACTTATATAGAACCCTTCCCTATCCAGCACTGGCATGTATACTGAACCACCGCACCTATATAGCATCCACGCTCCAGGAAATGTGGCAGGATCGCATATTTTGGGCATAAGCACCAATATGGCAATATAGCCCCAAAAAGTGGAACCTCCGCAACTATATGGCACCTGCACTTATATAGAACCCTTCCCTATCCAGCACTGGCATGTATACTGAACCACCGCACCTATATAGCACCCACGCTCCAGGAAATGTGGCAGGATCGCATATTTTGGGCATAAGCACCAATATGGCAATATAGCCCCAAAAAAGTGGAACCTCCGCAACTATATGGCACCTGCACTTATATAGAACCCTTCCCTATCCAGCACTGGCATGTATACTGAACCACCGCACCTATATAGCATCCCACGCTCCAGGAAATGTGGCAGGATCGCATATTTTGGGCATAAGCACCAATATGGCAATATAGCCCCAAAAAAGTGGAACCTCCGCAACTATATGGCACCTGCACTTATATAGAACCCTTCCCTATCCAGCACTGGCATGTATACTGAACCACCGCACCTATATAGCATCCCACGCTCCAGGAAATGTGGCAGGATCGCATATTTTGGGCATAAGCACCAATATGGCAATATAGCCCCAAAAAAGTGGAACCTCCGCAACTATATGGCACCTGCACTTATATAGAACCCTTCCCTATCCAGCACTGGCATGTATACTGAACCACCGCACCTATATAGCATCCCACGCTCCAGGAAATGTGGCAGGATCGCACATCTTGGGCACTAAGCACCAATATGGCACTATAGCCCCAAAAAAGTGGAACCTCCGCAACTATATGGCACCTGCACTTATATAGAACCCTTCCCTATCCAGCACTGGCATGTATACTGAACCACCGCACCTATATAGCATCCCACGCTCCAGGAAATGTGGCAGGATCGCATATCTTGGGCATAAGCACCAATATGGCAATATAGCCCCAAAAAAGTGGAACCTCCGCAACTATATGGCACCTGCACTTATATAGAACCCTTCCCTATCCAGCACTGGCATGTATACTGAACCACCGCACCTATATAGCATCCACGCTCCAGGAAATGTGGCAGGATCGCATATCTTGGGCATAAGCACCAATATGGCAATATAGCCCCAAAAAAGTGGAACCTCCGCAACTATATGGCACCTGCACTTATATAGAACCCTTCCCTATCCAGCACTGGCATGTATACTGAACCACCGCACCTATATAGCATCCCACGCTCCAGGAAATGTGGCAGGATCGCATATTTTGGGCATAAGCACCAATATGGCAATATAGCCCCAAAAAAGTGGAACCTCCGCAACTATATGGCACCTGCACTTATATAGAACCCTTCCCTATCCAGCACTGGCATGTATACTGAACCACCGCACCTATATAGCATCCCACGCTCCAGGAAATGTGGCAGGATCGCATATTTTGGGCATAAGCACCAATATGGCAATATAGCCCCAAAAAAGTGGAACCTCCGCAACTATATGGCACCTGCACTTATATAGAACCCTTCCCTATCCAGCACTGGCATGTATACTGAACCACCGCACCTATATAGCATCCACGCTCCAGGAAATGTGGCAGGATCGCATATTTTGGGCATAAGCACCAATATGGCAATATAGCCCCAAAAAAGTGGAACCTCCGCAACTATATGGCACCTGCACTTATATAGAACCCTTCCCTATCCAGCACTGGCATGTATACTGAACCACCGCACCTATATAGCATCCACGCTCCAGGAAATGTGGCAGGATCGCATATTTTGGGCATAAGCACCAATATGGCAATATAGCCCCAAAAAAGTGGAACCTCCGCAACTATATGGCACCTGCACTTATATAGAACCCTTCCCTATCCAGCACTGGCATGTATACTGAACCACCGCACCTATATAGCATCCACGCTCCAGGAAATGTGGCAGGATCGCATATTTTGGGCATAAGCACCAATATGGCAATATAGCCCCAAAAAAGTGGAACCTCCGCAACTATATGGCACCTGCACTTATATAGAACCCTTCCCTATCCAGCACTGGCATGTATACTGAACCACCGCACCTATATAGCATCCACGCTCCAGGAAATGTGGCAGGATCGCACTATCTTGGGCATAAGCACCAATATGGCAATATAGCCCCAAAAAAGTGGAACCTCCGCAACTATATGGCACCTGC
>NW_020825659.1:0-58530 GCF_003286085.1 Drosophila persimilis
CTTGCATCTACGCTGTTTCGCAAGGCAAATCTTCTATCTTCCAGATCTCGTGTAGCGCCACTGAAGACTATCACAATACCCAAGTTGGAATTATGTGGTGCAGCGCTACTCGCTCAGCTTATGCATGAAGTGTCTTTGATGAACTTCAAGTGCTCTTATTATTGCTGGTGTGACTCCACAGTCGTTTTGGCTTGGATCAAGAATCAACCATCCAACTTCAATGTATTTGTCGCTAATAGACTTTCTGTTATTCAGGAACTCACATCTGGAATGTCTTGGCTGCACGTGCCAACTGATCTAAACCCTGCCGATATGCTTTCTCGAGGATCATTACCAGCTGAGCTCATCAATTCTCATCTTTGGAAGTATGGACCTACATACTTGACAGCCAGTAAGGATCAATGGCCAAGTACACCTGCTCTTCCAGAGCCGGTTTTGGAGGCACGAAAAACCATACTAATTACAAACTGCGCGTCAAGATATTTGGTGGAAGAATCAAAGTTTGTAAATTCCTTCCCCAAAATGCAACGAATTTTTGCGTATGTATGCAAATTCATTCATCGACGAAAGTCTGGAATAACTGTGGAGGACTTGCGTTTGGGAACCGAACTGCTTATTCGTCTTACTCAACAATCTCGTCTATCCACTGAAATAAGAGCCCTGGAAACGCGAAAGGACATCAAGGCTTCAAGCTCGATCGCCTCTCTTTCGCCATTTTTAGATGATTGCGGTTTGCTTCGAGTTGGAGGGCGTCTTAAAAACTCTACCTTGGACTTTGAAGCACGGCATCCCATAATATTGCCCAAGAATCATTCCATCACTTCTGCTCTGATACGGCACTTACACGAAAAGCACCTTCACGCTGGACCCCAGTCGCTATTAGCCATCATTCGTCAAACGTACTGGCCAATCGGTGGCCGAAAGACCGTAGCACACGTAATCCAAAAGTGTGTCAGATGCTTTAGAGTGAAGCCTCGAACTCTCGAGCAAATAATGGCAGATCTTCCGGTGGACAGAGTCAGCGAATCTCGTGCATTTTTAGTTACCGGCGTGGACTATTGCGCTCCGTTCCTGTATAAATCAGAAGTTCGAAACCGGCCCCCACTAAAGTGCTACATGAGCATTTTTATATGCTTCTCCACCAAGGCGGTTCACATCGAGCTTGTGAAGGATCTTACAACATCTGCGTTCCTCTCTGCTCTTCGCCGTTTCATTTGCACCCGTGGAAGACCGATTCGTATTTGGTCAGATAATGCCACAAATTTTGTTGGAGCGCGGAACGAACTGGCGGAACTTAAGTCGCTATTCCTTAGCGACAGTCATCAAAAAGCCGTGCATCAAGCTTGTCTCAACGATTGCATCGATTGGCGTTTCATTCCTCCTAGATCGCCACATTTTGGAGGATTGTGGGAGGCGTCAGTCAAGCTTGCTAAGCATCATCTTCGACGTGCCCTCGGATCCTCGCTTCTTGGATTTGATGAGCTGCGCACTCTCGCGTGCAATATCTGTGCAATCATTAATTCAAGGCCATTGTTTCCTCTTTCAGAGAACCCTGCAGATCTCGATGTACTCACGCCCAGCCATTTTCTAGTTGGCGCCCCTATCACAACCTTCTTGGAGCCTGACTTGGTTCATTTAAACGTCGATCGCTTGGACCGTTGGCAGAAGGTCACACAGCTTCAGCAAATCTTTTGGTCTCGCTGGCGCCAATCGTATTTAACCAGTCTTCAAGAAAGAACGAAGTGGCGCACCCGGAATCCTGAGCTTCACGTCAATGATGTCGTTCTTGTTAAGGACGAGAACTTCCCTCCTCTGAAGTGGCCTCTAGCGAGAATCCTCGAGCTCATCCCAGGAGCTGATGGCGTATCTCGAGTCGCCTTGATCAGGATGGCTACAGGTGTTAGCCGAAGAGCACTTGCAAAACTATGTCTATTGCCTCTACGAGATGAGGTGAAAGGCATGGATCCTTCCACGGGGGGAGTATGTTCGGGCGAAGCCCGAGTGTAAATTTTATACCATTGTTTTATTGCCTATCAATTCACTTTCTTTTCTATTTTGGTCATTATACTAAACTAACGTAACGTAAGCGTAGCTTTATCTATGCTCGCTCAGCAACATGCTCTCATTTAATCATCTATTCTTATCTATGCTCGCTCTTGTTATCTTCTCTTTCCTATGCCGTCGCTAAGCCGTCAGCAGCTGCGCCTGCTCTAGCAGTTACCGCTTGATATAGTTGGAGAACAGACCCTTTTTGTCCCCAATCTATTACTTTGGCTCGAGATCGGCTCGCTTACCTCATCCAAGTGTGTCACTCTAATACTATTGTAAAAGGCTCTGGCATCTTCGGCCACCCTCAACACACAAAATACCTATAATAAAATTTATAACGTTTTCGGAAATTAATAATTTGTGAAATTATTGAACAATCATAGTCAGCGAAAAAGCTCGTTGTCTCAACAATTTGTTTTGTAATTTTTTTTTTATAATTATATTAATTAAAATTTATAATAAATATAAAAAATAAATAATTATATTTTTATGATTTTTTTTTACAAGAATTTTTATTTAATAAGAATTTTTATTCAGGGGGAATAAAAATATTAAATAATTAATTAATTAATTTGTCTATAAAAATTAAAATTTTAAATCATAAATTTATTAATTATAAGTATTATTCTATTGCAGGGATTTTATCAGATTTAGTAATTAATAAAAATTATTTTTATAAAAATATATTTAATAAATTTTATTAATTAAATTTTATTATTATTATATATAATATTTTATTTATAAATTTTGTAAATAATTTTTATTATAATTTTAAAGCATTACAAGTAAAAAAGTTGTTCCAATTAAAACGTGAACTCCATGGAATCCTGATGCCATATAAAATGTAGATCCATAAACTGAATCTGCAATTGTGAAAGGGGCTTCAATGTATTTATATGCTTGTAAAATAGTAAAATAAATACCTAATAATACAGTAAAGAATAATCCTTGAGTTGTTTGTGAATGATTTCTTTCTGTTAAACTATGATGAGCTCAAGTTACTGTAATTCCTGATGCCAATAAAATTGCTGTATTTAATAAAGGAATTTGAAATGGATTAAAAGAAATAATTCATATAGGAGGTCATGAAGCTCCAATTTCAATAGCTGGAGATAGACTTCTATGGAAAAAAGCTCAAAAAAATCTTACAAAAAATAATACTTCTGATAAAATAAATAAAATTATTCCTCATCGTAATCCAATAGTTACAGCGTAAGTATGTAATCCTTGATATGTTCCCTCTCGTGATACATCTCGTCATCATTGATAAACGGTTAAAATAGTAATTACATTTCCTAAAAAAAATAAAGAAATATCATATTGATGAAATCATTTTACTATTCCTGAAACAGTAGTTATAGCACCAATTGCTCCTGTTAAAGGTCATGGACTATAATCAACTAAATGAAATGGGTGATTTGAATGTGTAGACATTATTAATTAATTTACTTCTCTAGAGTATAAAGTACTTAATACAGCAAATACATAAGATTGAATTATAGCAACAGCTGTTACTAAGAAATATGACATAGAAGGACCAGTATTTCCTAATAAAGTTAATAATAAGTGTCCTGCAATTATATTAGCTGTTAATCGAACAGCTAAAGTTCCAGGTCGAATTACATTTCTAATAGTTTCAATGCACACTATAAATGGCATTAAAACAGCTGGTGTTCCTTGTGGTACTAAGTGGGCAAATATATGTTGTGTATGATTAATTCAACCGTAAAGTATAAAACATAATCATAAAGGTAAAGCTAAAGAAAGAGTTAAAGTTAAGTGACTTGTTCTTGTAAAAATATATTAGAATAAACCTATAAAATTATTAAATAAAATTAGAGAAAATAATGAAATAAAAATAAATGTTGAACCATTATGACCTGAAGGTCCTAATAATGTTTTAAATTCTTTATGTAAAGTTTGTAAAATTGAATTTCAAAAAATATTGAATCGAGATGGTATTAATCAGTAAATTGATGGAATTATTAAAAGTCCTAAAAATGTTCTTAATCAATTTAATGATATTCCAAAAATTGCTGATGGGTCGAATACAGAAAATAAATTTGTTATCATTTTCAATTTATTGAATTTAAATTAATATTTTTTAATTCGTTAGATTTAGGTGAAGAAGGTATAAATGAATAATAATTAATTGAACAAAATAAAATAAATGTAATAGAAAATACAATAAATAAAAGTAATAATAATACAGTAAAGAATAATCCTTGAGTTGTTTGTGAATGATTTCTTTCTATTAAACTATGATGAGCTCAAGTTACTGTAATTCCTGATGCCAATAAAATTGCTGTATTTAATAAAGGAATTTGAAATGGATTAAAAGAAATAATTCCTATAGGAGGTCATGAAGCTCCAATTTCAATAGCTGGAGATAGACTTCTATGGAAAAAAGCTCAAAAAAATCTTACAAAAAATAATACTTCTGATAAAATAAATAAAATTATTCCTCATCGTAATCCAATAGTTACGGCGTAAGTATGTAATCCTTGATATGTTCCCTCTCGTGATACATCTCGTCATCATTGATAAACGGTTAAAATAGTAATTACATTTCCTAAAAAAAATAAAGAAATATCATATTGATGAAATCATTTTACTATTCCTGAAACAGTAGTTATAGCACCAATTGCTCCTGTTAAAGGTCATGGACTATAATCAACTAAATGAAATGGGTGATTTGAATGTGTAGACATTATTAATTAATTTACTTCTCTAGAGTATAAAGTACTTAATACAGCAAATACATAAGATTGAATTATAGCAACAGCTGTTACTAAGAAATATGACATAGAAGGACCAGTATTTCCTAATAAAGTTAATAATAAGTGTCCTACAATTATATTAGCTGTTAATCGAACAGCTAAAGTTCCAGGTCGAATTACATTTCCAATAGTTTCAATGCACACTATAAATGGCATTAAAACAGCTGGTGTTCCTTGTGGTACTAAGTGGGCAAATATATGTTGTGTATGATTAATTCAACCGTAAAGTATAAAACATAATCATAAAGGTAAAGCTAAAGAAAGAGTTAAAGTTAAGTGACTTGTTCTTGTAAAAATATATGGGAATAAACCTATAAAATTATTAAATAAAATTAGAGAAAATAATGAAATAAAAATAAATGTTGAACCATTATGACCTGAAGGTCCTAATAATGTTTTAAATTCTTTATGTAAAGTTTGTAAAATTGAATTTCAAAAAATATTGAATCGAGATGGTATTAATCAGTAAATTGATGGAATTATTAAAAGTCCTAAAAATGTTCTTAATCAATTTAATGATATTCCAAAAATTGCTGATGGGTCGAATACAGAAAATAAATTTATTATTAAATTTATTAAATTTATTATTAAATTTATTATTAAATTTATTAAATTTATTATTAAATTTATTAAATTTATTATTAAATTTATTAAATTTATTAAATAAACTCCAACGGAACGGGCAGAACTCGTATGAACCTCTTTGTGGCCCATTGTGCATTTACTCCCAAAGAACATATATGCGCTTGTTAGGCCGTTGCCCCTTTTGCCCGTGAAACGAAACCAGCTGCTTGGAGCTTTTTCCGTGCGCCTACACCTTGGTCTATGTATCAAGACCTACCCCCATCAAACCTGAATAAACGAATATATATTGAATAAAGAAAAATATATAGAAGTTAAATATGGAATAATTTGATTTATGCACTATATATGCCCAAAAAAAAGTCCCTAAACAAAAAGAAAAAGAAAAGAAGATCAAGATAATCCGGTGTTAGCCGTGGTCATGCGTGTCCATGTGTGTGTGCTCTCTCTCTAAAACTTACAGGTATTCCCCTCGCTGAAAGATCTTTTGGACGTGGCCGGAACATGAAAGTACGTAAGTGAACGAACTCCCTCCCAGTTATCGTTTATAAACTTTTAACATAAAGAGACAAAAACCATACATGAGCCCGGTCGGCCGTATTCTTTGATTTTCCCTAAATTATGTTGGGGCTTTTTTGTTGTAAAGAGGCCTTAAGCCCACGAAAAGCTCAAGAGCTTTGTAAGCTTTAAGCTTTAGCGCAGATCAGCGGCAGCAGGTGCTTCACTAATAACTATAATTATATTATCATTTTTATCATTTTTTAGAGCAGCTTATACTTTATATTTATATTCTTTTAGTCAGCATGGAAAATTATTTTCTGGTGTATATTCTTTTAGAGGGGGGAAAATTCGTGAATATTTATTAATAATTTTACATTGATTACCTCTAAATTTATTAATTTTAAGAAGAGATTCATGTATATTATGATTATAAATTTAAATAGTTTAATAAAAATACTAATTTGTGGTGTTAGTGATATGAAATAATTCATTTTAGATCGTGAAATATTTATCAATTTGTAGAATTAGATTTGTAAATTTAATTTCTATTAGATTAAGCTGCTTTTTATTAAGTTTATATTTTTTATTAAATAATATAGTTTATTTTATTGAATTTGAATTAGTTTCGTTAAATTCTTTGAGAATTGTTATAACATTATTATTCGATTGAATAAGTTTATTATTTATATCTTTTGTTTTAATAATTGCTTCTTTAGTTATTTTTTACAGAAAAGAATATATAAGTAGAGATGAGAATATTAATCGATTTATTATATTAGTTTTGATATTTGTTTTATCAATAATAATACTATTAATTATTAGCCCTAATTTAATTAGAATTTTATTAGGTTGGGATGGTTTAGGATTAGTTTCTTATTGTTTAGTTATTTATTTTCAAAATGTAAAATCTTATAATGCTGGTATATTGACAGCATTATCAAATGGTGTGGGAGACGTAGCTTTATTATTAGCTATTGCTTGAATATTAAATTATGGGGGTTGAAATTATATTTTTATACCCGATACTCAAAATGAGTATTGGGGTATATTAGATTTGTGGTAAAAGTGGATGTGTGTAACGTCCAGAAGGAATCGTTTCCGACCCTATAAAGTATATATATTCTTGATCAGCATCAATAGCCGAGTCGATTGAGCCCTGTCTGTCTGTCCGTCCGTCCGTCTGTCCGTCTGTCCGTCCCCTTCAGCGCCTAATGCTCAAAGACTATAAGAGCTAGAGCAACGATGTTTTGGATCCAGACTTCTGTGATATGTCACTGCTCCAAAAATATTTCAAAACTTTTCCCCGCCCACTTCCGCCCCCACAAAGGGCGAAAATCTGTGGCATCCACAATTTCGACGATACGAGAAAACTAAAAACGCAGAATCGTAGAAGATGACTATATCTTCTAGAGTGCAAAATCTGAACCAGATCGTATAATTATTACAGCCAGAATCACGAAAACAATTTCACTCTTTCTCGCTCTGTCTCACTCTAACACACAGGTTTCATGGTCGGTTTTGCCAATTGCAAAATATGAGTTCAGGGATCTCAGAACCTATAAAAGCCAGAGCAACCAAATTTGGTATCCACACTCCTGTGATATCGGACCTTGACCGTTTCATGTCCAAATTTCGCCACACCCCCTTCCGCCCCCGCAAAGGACGAAAATCTGAGGCAACCACAAATCTCAGAGACTATTAAGGCTAGAGTAACCAAATTTGGTGCACACACTCCTTTAAGATGTCACTATAAAACGTATATCTCAGAATTTCGCCCCCCCCCCATCCGCCCCCACAAAGGACGAAAATCTGTTGCATCCACAATATTGCAGATTTGAGAAAACTAAAAACGCAGAATCATAGATAATGACCATATCTATTAGATTGCTGAATCTGGATCAGATCAGATCATTTTTATAGCCAAAAGGAACAAATCAATTTGCAGTGGCTACGCAGCGCCCGACGTCACGCTCAGACTGATTTTCTGTCTCTCTCGCACGCACTCTTTGTCGTGTCGTTAAATATTAGCGGCGTCTGCCGGAGGAGAGCCATACTGACTTAGTATCGGGTATAACTCTAGAGTTGCGGTGTCCGCAGCAACTCACAACGTTCCCCCTCGTTTATTTAGAAGTTATAAAAAATGATTATGAAATACTAATAATTGGATTTTTAGTTATATTAGCCGCTATAACTAAAAGAGCTCAGATTCCTTTTTCATCTTGATTACCAGCTGCTATAGCTGCTCCTACTCCTGTTTCTGCATTGGTTCATTCTTCTACTTTGGTTACAGCTGGGGTATATCTTTTAATTCGGTTTAATATTTTATTAAGAACTTCTTGATTAGGTCAATTATTGTTGTTATTATCTGGTTTAACTATATTTATAGCTGCCTAAACCAGCTAATTTTGAATTTGATTTGAAAAAAATTATTGCTTTATCAACTCTTAGACAATTAGGATTAATAATAAGAATTCTTTCTATAGGATTTTATAAGTTAGCTATATTTCATTTATTAACTCATGCATTATTTAAAGCTTTATTATTTATACGTGCAGGTGCTATTATTCATAATATAAATAATTCTCAGGATATTCGTTTAATAGGAGGCTTAAGAATTCATATACCATTGACTTCTGCTTGTTTTAATGTTTCTAATTTAGCTTTATGTGGTATACCTTTTTTAGCCGGGTTTTATTCAAAAGATATAATTTTAGAAATTGTCATAATTAGTAATATTAATTTATTTTAATTTTTTTTATTCTTTTTTTTCCAAAGGTTTAACTGTTAGTTAGTCTTTTCGGTTAGTTTACTATTCAATAACTGGTGAATTAAATTGTGGTAGTTTAAATATATTAAATGATGAAAGAAGAATTATATTGCGTGGTATAATAGGGTTATTAATTATAAGAATTATTGGGGCTAGAATATTAAATTGATTAATTTTTCCTTATCCTTATATAATTTGTTTGCCTTTATCAATAAAATTATTAACATTATTTGTTTGTATTTTTGGGGGATTATTAGGTTATTTAATTTCTTTAACTAAGTTGTACAGTTTAAATAAATCTTTAATTTTTTATAATTTTTCAACATTTTTAGGATCGATATGAGTTATACCTTATATCAGAACTTATGGAATAATTTTGTATCCATTAAATTATGGTCAAATTGGTCAACATTTATATCAAAAATTAGTTAATTATTCTCAAATTTTATTTTTAATACATAATAAAAGTTTAAAAATGTATTTAATTTTGTATTACTTATTTATTCAAATAGCTTATATTTAGAGTATGACACTGAAGATGTTATGGAGATAAATTTATCTTTGAATATAGTGAATTAATTTTAGTAATTTATAAAAAAAAATTATTTTATTTTTACAATGAAAATGTAATGTTTTTATTAAACTATATAAAAAGAAGTATAAATGGAATTTAACCATTAAAAGAAAAAAGTTAGCAGCTTTTACTTGATCACCATACTTCCTTAATTGGAGTTAATTCTCAATTGCATCATTAACAGTGATAAGCCTCTTTTTGGCTTCAATTAAAGAATAAGGGTAAAATTACCTAAGATTAGGTCGAAACTAATTGCAATTAATCGCTTCATATTCTAAGGTAGATTGAATATCAATACTTTTTGAATGCAAATCAAATGTTATAATTAACTACAACCCTAATTAATTTGATCAGTTTAATATTCCCTGATTTCATTCATGATAAAGTCCAATTAATAAAATTAAAATAAAAATAATTGAAGTAAAAGTTCAAATGAAAATATTAGAAAATTTTAAAATAATAATTATAGGTAAAATTAGAGCAATTTCTACATCAAAAATTAAAAAAAATAATAGTAATTAAAAAAAATCGAAGAGAAAAAGGTAATCGTGAAGATGATTTAGGATCAAACCCACATTCAAATGGTGTATTTTTTTCTCGATCAATTAAAGCTTTTTTTGATCAAATTGAAGATAAAAATATTACAATAGTAACAATTGTTAAAATTAATGAAGCAATTAGAATAATTGAAAAAATTATCTATACTGTTATTAACAGACTTTATGATTGGAAGTCAAATATACTTTTATATTATATAGATATTAATATTTAATTAACCTCCTCATCAGTAAATTGTGATATATAAAAATAATCAAACTACATCAACAAAATGTCAATATCAAGCTGCTGCTTCAAATCCAAAATGGTGATTTTTTGAAAAATGATTATTTAAATGACGCAATAAACATACAAGTAAAATAGTTGTTCCAATTAAAACGTGAACTCCATGGAATCCTGTTGCCATATAAAATGTAGAACCATAAACTGAATCTGCAATTGTGAAAGGGGCTTCAATGTATTCATATGCTTGTAAAATAGTAAAATAAATACCTAATAATACAGTAAAGAATAATCCTTGAGTTGTTTGTGAATGATTTCTTTCTATTAAACTATGATGAGCTCAAGTTACTGTAATTCCTGATGCCAATAAAATTGCTGTATTTAATAAAGGAATTTGAAATGGATTAAAAGAAATAATTCCTATAGGAGGTCATGAAGCTCCAATTTCAATAGCTGGAGATAGACTTCTATGGAAAAAAGCTCAAAAAAATCTTACAAAAAATAATACTTCTGATAAAATAAATTAAATTATTCCTCATCGTAATCCAATAGTTACGGCGTAAGTATGTAATCCTTGATATGTTCCCTCTCGTGATACATCTCGTCATCATTGATAAACGGTTAAAATAGTAATTACATTTCCTAAAAAAAATAAAGAAATATCATATTGATGAAATCATTTTACTATTCCTGAAACAGTAGTTATAGCACCAATTGCTCCTGTTAAAGGTCATGGACTATAATCAACTAAATGAAATGGGTGATTTGAATGTGTAGACATTATTAATTAATTTACTTCTCTAGAGTATAAAGTACTTAATACAGCAAATACATAAGATTGAATTATAGCAACAGCTGTTACTAAAAAATATGACATAGAAGGACCAGTATTTCCTAATAAAGTTAATAATAAGTGTCCTGCAATTATATTAGCTGTTAATCGAACAGCTAAAGTTCCAGGTCGAATTACATTTCTAATAGTTTCAATGCACACTATAAATGGCATTAAAACAGCTGGTGTTCCTTGTGGTACTAAGTGGGCAAATATATGTTGTGTATGATTAATTCAACCGTAAAGTATAAAACATAATCATAAAGGTAAAGCTAAAGAAAGAGTTAAAGTTAAGTGACTTGTTCTTGTAAAAATATATTAGAATAAACCTATAAAATTATTAAATAAAATTAGAGAAAATAATGAAATAAAAATAAATGTTGAACCATTATGACCTGAAGGTCCTAATAATGTTTTAAATTCTTTATGTAAAGTTTGTAAAATTGAATTTCAAAAAATATTGAATCGAGATGGTATTAATCAGTAAATTGATGGAATTATTAAAAGTCCTAAAAATGTTCTTAATCAATTTAATGATATTCCAAAAATTGCTGATGGGTCGAATACAGAAAATAAATTTGTTATCATTTTCAATTTATTGAATTTAAATTAATATTTTTTAATTCGTTAGATTTAGGTGAAGAAGGTATAAATGAATAATAATTAATTGAACAAAATAAAATAAATGTAATAGAAAATACAATAAATAAAAGTAATAATAATACAGTAAAGAATAATCCTTGAGTTGTTTGTGAATGATTTCTTTCTATTAAACTATGATGTGCTCAAGTTACTGTAATTCCTGATGCCAATAAAATTGCTGTATTTAATAAAGGAATTTGAAATGGATTAAAAGAAATAATTCCTATAGGAGGTCATGAAGCTCCAATTTCAATAGCTGGAGATAGACTTCTATGGAAAAAAGCTCAAAAAAATCTTACAAAAAATAATACTTCTGATAAAATAAATAAAATTATTCCTCATCGTAATCCAATAGTTACGGCGTAAGTATGTAATCCTTGATATGTTCCCTCTCGTGATACATCTCGTCATCATTGATAAACGGTTAAAATAGTAATTACATTTCCTAAAAAAAATAAAGAAATATCATATTGATTAAATCATTTTACTATTCCTGAAACAGTAGTTCTAGCACCAATTGCTCCTGTTAAAGGTCATGGACTATAATCAACTAAATGAAATGGGTGATTTGAATGTGTAGACATTATTAATTAATTTACTTCTCTAGAGTATAAAGTACTTAATACAGCAAATACATAAGATTGAATTATAGCAACAGCTGTTACTAAAAAATATGACATAGAAGGACCAGTATTTCCTAATAAAGTTAATAATAAGTGTCCTGCAATTATATTAGCTGTTAAACGAACAGCTAAAGTTCCAGGTCGAATTACATTTCTAATAGTTTCAATGCACACTATAAATGGCATTAAAACAGCTGGTGTTCCTTGTGGTACTAAGTGGGCAAATATATGTTGTGTATGATTAATTCAACCGTAAAGTATAAAACATAATCATAAAGGTAAAGCTAAAGAAAGAGTTAAAGTTAAGTGACTTGTTCTTGTAAAAATATATGGGAATAAACCTATAAAATTATTAAATAAAATTAGAGAAAATAATGAAATAAAAATAAATGTTGAACCATTATGACCTGAAGTTCCTAATAATGTTTTAAATTCTTTATGTAAAGTTTGTAA
This sequence comes from Drosophila persimilis, assembly GCF_003286085.1. Taxonomy (NCBI): domain Eukaryota; kingdom Metazoa; phylum Arthropoda; class Insecta; order Diptera; family Drosophilidae; genus Drosophila; species Drosophila persimilis. Next base: position 12,584 of record NW_020825659.1, read on the forward strand.
AATTGAATTTCAAAAAATATTGAATCGAGATGGTATTAATCAGTAAATTGATGGAATTATTAAAAGTCCTAAAAATGTTCTTAATCAATTTAATGATATTCCAAATATACAGAAAATAAATTTATTATTAAATTTATTAAATTTTTTAAATTTATTATTAAATGTATTAAATTTATTATTAAATTTATTAAATTTATTATTAAATTTATTAAATTTATTAAATAAACCCCAACGGAACGGGCAGAACTCGTATGAACCTCTTTGTGGCCCATTGTGCATTTACTCCCAAAGAACATATATGCGCTTGTTAGGCCGTTGCCCCTTTTGCCCGTGAAACGAAACGAGCTGCTTGGAGCTTTTTCCGTGCGCCTACACCTTGGTCTATGTATCAAGACCTACCCCCATCGAACCTGAATAAACGAATATATATTGAATAAAGAATAATATATAGAAGTTAAATATGGAATAATTTGATTTATGCACTATATATGCCCAAAAAAAAGTCCCTAAACAAAAAGAAAAAGAAAAGAAGATCAAGATAATCCGGTGTTAGCCGTGGTCATGCGTGTCCATGTGTGTGTGCTCTCTCTCTAAAACTTACAGGTATTCCCCTCGCTGAAAGATCTTTTGGACGTGGCCGGAACATGAAAGTACGTAAGTGAACGAACTCCCTCCCAGTTATCGTTTATAAACTTTTAACATAAAGAGACAAAAACCATACATGAGCCCGGTCGGCCGTATTCTTTGATTTTCCCTAAATTATGTTAGGGCTTTGTTGTAAAGAGGCCTTAAGCCCACGAAAAGCTCAAGAGCTTTGTAAGCTTTAAGCTTTAGCGCAGATCAGCGGCAGCAGGTGCTTCACTAATAACTATAATTATATTATCATTTTTATCATTTTTTAGAGCAGCTTATACTTTATATTTATATTCTTTTAGTCAGCATGGAAAATTATTTTCTGGTGTATATTCTTTTAGAGGGGGGAAAATTCGTGAATATTTATTAATAATTTTACATTGATTACCTCTAAATTTATTAATTTTAAGAAGAGATTCATGTATATTATGATTATAAATTTAAATAGTTTAATAAAAATACTAATTTGTGATGTTAGTGATATGAAATAATTCATTTTAGATCGTGAAATATTTATCAATTTGTAGAATTAGATTTGTAAATTTAATTTCTATTAGATTAAGCTGCTTTTTATTAAGTTTATATTTTTTATTAAATAATATAGTTTATTTAATTGAATTTGAATTAGTTTCGTTAAATTCTTTGAGAATTGTTATAACTTTATTATTCGATTGAATAAGTTTATTATTTATATCTTTTGTTTTAATAATTGCTTCTTTAGTTATTTTTTACAGAAAAGAATATATAAGTAGAGATGAGAATATTAATCGATTTATTATATTAGTTTTGATATTTGTTTTATCAATAATAATACTATTAATTATTAGCCCTAATTTAATTAGAATTTTATTAGGTTGGGATGGTTTAGGATTAGTTTCTTATTGTTTAGTTATTTATTTTCAAAATGTAAAATCTTATAATGCTGGTATATTGACAGCATTATCAAATGGTGTGGGAGACGTAGCTTTATTATTAGCTATTGCTTGAATATTAAATTATGGGGGTTGAAATTATATTTTTTATTTAGAAGTTATAAAAAATGATTATGAAATACTAATAATTGGATTTTTAGATATATTAGCCGCTTTAACTAAAAGAGCTCAGATTCCTTTTTCATCTTGATTACCAGCTGCTATAGCTTCTCCTACTCCTGTTTCTGCATTGGTTCATTCTTCTACTTTGGTTACAGCTGGGGTATATCTTTTAATTCGGTTTAATATTTTATTAAGAACTTCTTGATTAGGTCAATTATTGTTGTTATTATCTGGTTTAACTATATTTATAGCTGGTTTAGGGGCTAATTTTGAATTTGATTTGAAAAAAATTATTGCTTTATCAACTCTTAGACAATTAGGATTAATAATATGAATTCTTTCTATAGGATTTTATAAGTTAGCTATATTTCATTTATTAACTCATGCATTATTTAAAGCTTTATTATTTATACGTGCAGGTGCTATTATTCATAATATAAATAATTCTCAGGATATTCGTTTAATAGGAGGCTTAAGAATTCATATACCATTGACTTCTGCTTGTTTTAATGTTTCTAATTTAGCTTTATGTGGTATACCTTTTTTAGCCGGGTTTTATTCAAAAGATATAATTTTAGAAATTGTCATAATTAGTAATATTAATTTATTTTAATTTTTTTTATTCTTTTTTTTCCAAAGGTTTAACTGTTAGTTAGTCTTTTCGGTTAGTTTACTATTCAATAACTGGTGAATTAAATTGTGGTAGTTTAAATATATTAAATGATGAAAGAAGAATTATATTGCGTGGTATAATAGGGTTATTAATTATAAGAATTATTGGGGCTAGAATATTAAATTGATTAATTTTTCCTTATCCTTATATAATTTGTTTGCCTTTATCAATAAAATTATTAACATTATTTGTTTGTATTTTTGGGGGATTATTAGGTTATTTAATTTCTTTAACTAAGTTGTACAGTTTAAATAAATCTTTAATTTTTTATAATTTTTCAACATTTTTAGGATTGATATGATTTAAACCTTATATCAGAACTTATGGAATAATTTTTTATCCATTAAATTAGATAAATTGATCAGGGGTGATCAGAATATTTTGATGGTCAACATTTATATCAAAAATTAGTTAATTATTCTCAAATTTTATTTTTAATACATAATAATAGTTTAAAAATTTATTTAACATTATTTGTATTTTGAATTTTAATTTTATTTAATTTTTTATTACTTATTTATTCAAATAGCTTATATTTAGAGTATGACACTGAAGATGTTATGGAGATAAATTTATCTTTGAATATAGTGAATTAATTTTAGTAATTTAAAAAAAAATTTTTTTTTATTTTTACAATGAAAATGTAATGTTTTTATTAAACTATATAAACAGAAAAATGTAGATGTATAATGTATGTATAATGTATAAAATGTAGATCCATAAACTGAATCTGCAATTGTGAAAGGGGCTTCAATGTATTCATATGCTTGTAAAATAGTAAAATAAATACCTAATAATACAGTAAAGAATAATCCTTGAGTTGTTTGTGAGTGATTTCTTTCTATTAAACTATGATGAGCTCAAGTTACTGTAATTCCTGATGCCAATAAAATTGCTGTATTTAATAAAGGAATTTGAAATGGATTAAAAGAAATAATTCCTATAGGAGGTCATGAAGCTCCAATTTCAATAGCTGGAGATAGACTTCTATGGAAAAATGCTCAAAAAAATCTTACAAAAAATAATACTTCTGATAAAATAAATAAAATTATTCCTCATCGTAATCCAATAGTTACGGCGTAAGTATGTAATCCTTGATATGTTCCCTCTCGTGATACATCTCGTCATCATTGATAAACGGTTAAAATAGTAATTACATTTCCTAAAAAAAATAAAGAAATATCATATTGATGAAATCATTTTACTATTCCTGAAACAGTAGTTATAGCACCAATTGCTCCTGTTAAAGGTCATGGACTATAATCAACTAAATGAAATGGGTGATTTGAATGTGTAGACATTATTAATTAATTTACTTCTCTAGAGTATAAAGTACTTAATACAGCAAATACATAAGATTGAATTATAGCAACAGCTGTTACTAAGAAATATGACATAGAAGGACCAGTATTTCCTAATAAAGTTAATAATAAGTGTCCTGCAATTATATTAGCTGTTAATCGAACAGCTAAAGTTCCAGGTCGAATTACATTTCTAATAGTTTCAATGCACACTATAAATGGCATTAAAACAGCTGGTGTTCCTTGTGGTACTAAGTGGGCAAATATATGTTGTGTATGATTAATTCAACCGTAAAGTATAAAACATAATCATAAAGGTAAAGCTAAAGAAAGAGTTAAAGTTAAGTGACTTGTTCTTGTACAAATATATGGGAATAAACCTATAAAATTATTAAATAAAATTAGAGAAAATAATGAAATAAAAATAAATGTTGAACCATTATGACCTGAAGGTCCTAATAATGTTTTAAATTCTTTATGTAAAGTTTGTAAAATTGAATTTCAAAAAATATTGAATCGAGATGGTATTAATCAGTAAATTGATGGAATTATTAAAAGTCCTAAAAATGTTCTTAATCAATTTAATGATATTCCAAAAATACAGAAAATAAATTTATTATTAAATTTATTAAATTTTTTAAATTTATTATTAAATTTATTAAATTTATTATTAAATTTATTAAATTTATTAAATAAACCCCAACGGAACGGGCAGAACTCGTATGAACCTCTTTGTGGCCCATTGTGCATTTACTCCCAAAGAACATATATGCGCTTGTTAGGCCGTTGCCCCTTTTGCCCGTGAAACGAAACCAGCTGCTTGGAGCTTTTTCCGTGCGCCTACACCTTGGTCTATGTATCAAGACCTATATAGAAGTTAAATGTGGAATAATTTGATTTATGCACTATATATGCCCAAAAAAAAGTCCCTAAACAAAAAGAAAAAGAAAAGAAGATCAAGATAATCCGGTGTTAGCCGTGGTCATGCGTGTCCATGTGTGTGTGCTCTCTCTCTAAAACTTACAGGTATTCCCCTCGCTGAAAGATCTTTTGGACGTGGCCGGAACATGAAAGTACGTAAGTGAACGAACTCCCTCCCAGTTATCGTTTATAAACTTTTAACATAAAGAGACAAAAACCATACATGAGCCCGGTCGGCCGTATTCTTTGATTTTCCCTAAATTATGTTGGGGCTTTTTTGTTGTAAAGAGGCCTTAAGCCCACGAAAAGCTCAAGAGCTTTGTAAGCTTTAAGCTTTAGCGCAGATCAGCGGCAGCAGGTGCTTCACTAATAACTATAATTATATTATCATTTTTATCATTTTTTAGAGCAGCTTATACTTTATATTTATATTCTTTTAGTCAGCATGGAAAATTATTTTCTGGTGTATATTCTTTTAGAGGGGGGAAAATTCGTGAATATTTATTAATAATTTTACATTGATTACCTCTAAATTTATTAATTTTAAGAAGAGATTCATGTATATTATGATTATAAATTTAAATAGTTTAATAAAAATACTAATTTGTGATGTTAGTGATATGAAATAATTCATTTTAGATCGTGAAATATTTATCAATTTGTAGAATTAGATTTGTAAATTTAATTTCTATTAGATTAAGCTGCTTTTTATTAAGTTTATATTTTTTATTAAATAATATAGTTTATTTTATTGAATTTGAATTAGTTTCGTTAAATTCTTTGAGAATTGTTATAACTTTATTATTCGATTGAATAAGTTTATTATTTATATCTTTTGTTTTAATAATTGCTTCTTTAGTTATTTTTTACAGAAAAGAATATATAAGTAGAGATGAGAATATTAATCGATTTATTATATTAGTTTTGATATTTGTTTTATCAATAATAATACTATTAATTATTAGCCCTAATTTAATTAGAATTTTATTAGGTTGGGATGGTTTAGGATTAGTTTCTTATTGTTTAGTTATTTATTTTCAAAATGTAAAATCTTATAATGCTGGTATATTGACAGCATTATCAAATGGTGTGGGAGACGTAGCTTTATTATTAGCTATTGCTTGAATATTAAATTATGGGGGTTGAAATTATATTTTTTATTTAGAAGTTATAAAAAATGATTATGAAATACTAATAATTGGATTTTTAGATATATTAGCCGCTTTAACTAAAAGAGCTCAGATTCCTTTTTCATCTTGATTACCAGCTGCTATAGCTTCTCCTACTCCTGTTTCTGCATTGGTTCATTCTTCTACTTTGGTTACAGCTGGGGTATATCTTTTAATTCGGTTTAATATTTTATTAAGAACTTCTTGATTAGGTCAATTATTGTTGTTATTATCTGGTTTAACTATATTTATAGCTGGTTTAGGGGCTAATTTTGAATTTGATTTGAAAAAAATTATTGCTTTATCAACTCTTAGACAATTAGGATTAATAATATGAATTCTTTCTATGGGATTTTATAAGTTAGCTATATTTCATTTATTAACTCATGCATTATTTAAAGCTTTATTATTTATACGTGCAGGTGCTATTATTCATAATATAAATAATTCTCAGGATATTCGTTTAATAGGAGGCTTAAGAATTCATATACCATTGACTTCTGCTTGTTTTAATGTTTCTAATTTAGCTTTATGTGGTATACCTTTTTTAGCCGGGTTTTATTCAAAAGATATAATTTTAGAAATTGTCATAATTAGTAATATTAATTTATTTTAATTTTTTTTATTCTTTTTTTTCCAAAGGTTTAACTGTTAGTTAGTCTTTTCGGTTAGTTTACTATTCAATAACTGGTGAATTAAATTGTGGTAGTTTAAATATATTAAATGATGAAAGAAGAATTATATTGCGTGGTATAATAGGGTTATTAATTATAAGAATTATTGGGGCTAGAATATTAAATTGATTAATTTTTCCTTATCCTTATATAATTTGTTTGCCTTTATCAATAAAATTATTAACATTATTTGTTTGTATTTTTGGGGGATTATTAGGTTATTTAATTTCTTTAACTAAGTTGTACAGTTTAAATAAATCTTTAATTTTTTATAATTTTTCAACATTTTTAGGATCGATATGATTTAAACCTTATATCAGAACTTATGGAATAATTTTTTATCCATTAAATTATGGTCAAATTGTTGTAAAAAGTTTTGATCAGGGGTGATCAGAATATTTTGATGGTCAACATTTATATCAAAAATTAGTTAATTATTCTCAAATTTTATTTTTAATACATAATAATAGTTTAAAAATTTATTTAACATTATTTGTATTTTGAATTTTAATTTTATTTAATTTTTTATTACTTATTTATTCAAATAGCTTATATTTAGAGTATGACACTGAAGATGTTATGGAGATAAATTTATCTTTGAATATAGTGAATTAATTTTAGTAATTTAAAAAAAAAAATTTTTTTTATTTTTACAATGAAAATGTAATGTTTTTATTAAACTATATAAACAGAAAAATGTAGATGTATAATGTATGTATAATGTATAAAATGTAGATCCATAAACTGAATCTGCAATTGTGAAAGGGGCTTCAATGTATTCATATGCTTGTAAAATAGTAAAATAAATACCTAATAATACAGTAAAGAATAATCCTTGAGTTGTTTGTGAGTGATTTCTTTCTATTAAACTATGATGAGCTCAAGTTACTGTAATTCCTGATGCCAATAAAATTGCTGTATTTAATAAAGGAATTTGAAATGGATTAAAAGAAATAATTCCTATAGGAGGTCATGAAGCTCCAATTTCAATAGCTGGAGATAGACTTCTATGGAAAAATGCTCAAAAAAATCTTACAAAAAATAATACTTCTGATAAAATAAATAAAATTATTCCTCATCGTAATCCAATAGTTACGGCGTAAGTATGTAATCCTTGATATGTTCCCTCTCGTGATACATCTCGTCATCATTGATAAAAGGTTAAAATAGTAATTACATTTCCTAAAAAAAAAAAAGAAATATCATATTGATGAAATCATTTTACTATTCCTGAAACAGTAGTTATAGCACCAATTGCTCCTGTTAAAGGTCATGGACTATAATCAACTAAATGAAATGGGTGATTTGAATGTGTAGACATTATTAATTAATTTACTTCTCTAGAGTATAAAGTACTTAATACAGCAAATACATAAGATTGAATTATAGCAACAGCTGTTACTAAAAAATATGACATAGAAGGACCAGTATTTCCTAATAAAGTTAATAATAAGTGTCCTGCAATTATATTAGCTGTTAATCGAACAGCTAAAGTTCCAGGTCGAATTACATTTCTAATAGTTTCAATGCACACTATAAATGGCATTAAAACAGCTGGTGTTCCTTGTGGTACTAAGTGGGCAAATATATGTTGTGTATGATTAATTCAACCGTAAAGTATAAAACATAATCATAAAGGTAAAGCTAAAGAAAGAGTTAAAGTTAAGTGACTTGTTCTTGTACAAATATATGGGAATAAACCTATAAAATTATTAAATAAAATTAGAGAAAATAATGAAATAAAAATAAATGTTGAACCATTATGACCTGAAGGTCCTAATAATGTTTTAAATTCTTTATGTAAAGTTTGTAAAATTGAATTTCAAAAAATATTGAATCGAGATGGTATTAATCAGTAAATTGATGGAATTATTAAAAGTCCTAAAAATGTTCTTAATCAATTTAATGATATTCCAAAAATACAGAAAATAAATTTATTATTAAATTTATTAAATTTTTTAAATTTATTATTAAATTTATTAAATTTATTATTAAATTTATTAAATTTATTAAATAAACCCCAACGGAACGGGCAGAACTCGTATGAACCTCTTTGTGGCCCATTGTGCATTTACTCCCAAAGAACATATATGCGCTTGTTAGGCCGTTGCCCCTTTTGCCCGTGAAACGAAACCAGCTGCTTGGAGCTTTTTCCGTGCGCCTACACCTTGGTCTATGTATCAAGACCTATATAGAAGTTAAATGTGGAATAATTTGATTTATGCACTATATATGCCCAAAAAAAAGTCCCTAAACAAAAAGAAAAAGAAAAGAAGATCAAGATAATCCGGTGTTAGCCGTGGTCATGCGTGTCCATGTGTGTGTGCTCTCTCTCTAAAACTTACAGGTATTCCCCTCGCTGAAAGATCTTTTGGACGTGGCCGGAACATGAAAGTACGTAAGTGAACGAACTCCCTCCCAGTTATCGTTTATAAACTTTTAACATAAAGAGACAAAAACCATACATGAGCCCGGTCGGCCGTATTCTTTGATTTTCCCTAAATTATGTTGGGGCTTTTTTGTTGTAAAGAGGCCTTAAGCCCACGAAAAGCTCAAGAGCTTTGTAAGCTTTAAGCTTTAGCGCAGATCAGCGGCAGCAGGTGCTTCACTAATAACTATAATTATATTATCATTTTTATCATTTTTTAGAGCAGCTTATACTTTATATTTATATTCTTTTAGTCAGCATGGAAAATTATTTTCTGGTGTATATTCTTTTAGAGGGGGGAAAATTCGTGAATATTTATTAATAATTTTACATTGATTACCTCTAAATTTATTAATTTTAAGAAGAGATTCATGTATATTATGATTATAAATTTAAATAGTTTAATAAAAATACTAATTTGTGATGTTAGTGATATGAAATAATTCATTTTAGATCGTGAAATATTTATCAATTTGTAGAATTAGATTTGTAAATTTAATTTCTATTAGATTAAGCTGCTTTTTATTAAGTTTATATTTTTTATTAAATAATATAGTTTATTTTATTGAATTTGAATTAGTTTCGTTAAATTCTTTGAGAATTGTTATAACTTTATTATTCGATTGAATAAGTTTATTATTTATATCTTTTGTTTTAATAATTGCTTCTTTAGTTATTTTTTACAGAAAAGAATATATAAGTAGAGATGAGAATATTAATCGATTTATTATATTAGTTTTGATATTTGTTTTATCAATAATAATACTATTAATTATTAGCCCTAATTTAATTAGAATTTTATTAGGTTGGGATGGTTTAGGATTAGTTTCTTATTGTTTAGTTATTTATTTTCAAAATGTAAAATCTTATAATGCTGGTATATTGACAGCATTATCAAATGGTGTGGGAGACGTAGCTTTATTATTAGCTATTGCTTGAATATTAAATTATGGGGGTTGAAATTATATTTTTTATTTAGAAGTTATAAAAAATGATTATGAAATACTAATAATTGGATTTTTAGATATATTAGCCGCTATAACTAAAAGAGCTCAGATTCCTTTTTCATCTTGATTACCAGCTGCTATAGCTTCTCCTACTCCTGTTTCTGCATTGGTTCATTCTTCTACTTTGGTTACAGCTGGGGTATATCTTTTAATTCGGTTTAATATTTTATTAAGAACTTCTTGATTAGGTCAATTATTGTTGTTATTATCTGGTTTAACTATATTTATAGCTGGTTTAGGGGCTAATTATACCCGATACTCAAAATGAGTATTGGGGTATATTAGATTTGTGGTAAAAGTGGATGTGTGTAACGTCCAGAAGGAATCGTTTCCGACCCTATAAAGTATATATATTCTTGATCAGCATCAATAGCCGAGTCGATTGAGCCCTGTCTGTCTGTCCGTCCGTCCGTCTGTCCGTCTGTCCGTCCCCTTCAGCGCCTAATGCTCAAAGACTATAAGAGCTAGAACAACGATGTTTTGGATCCAGACTTCTGTGATATGTCACTGTTCCAAAAATATTTCAAAACTTTGCCCCGCCCACTTCCGCCCCCACAAAGGGCGAAAATCTGTGGCATCCACAATTTCGACGATACGAGAAAACTAAAAACGCAGAATCGTAGAAGATGACTATATCTTCTAGAGTGCAAAATCTGAACCAGATCGTATAATTATTACAGCCAGAATCACGAAAACAATTTCACTCTTTCTCGCTCTGTCTCACTCTAACACACAGGTTTCATGGTCGGTTTTGCCAATTGCAAAATATGAGTTCAGGGATCTCAGAACCTATAAAAGCCAGAGCAACCAAATTTGGTATCCACACTCCTGTGATATCGGACCTTGACCGTTTCATGTCCAAATTTCGCCACACCCCCTTCCGCCCCCGCAAAGGACGAAAATCTGAGGCAACCACAAATCTCAGAGACTATTAAGGCTAGAGTAACCAAATTTGGTGCACACACTCCTTTAAGATGTCACTATAAAACGTATATCTCAGAATTTCGCCCCACCCCCATCCGCCCCCACAAAGGACGAAAATCTGTTGCATCCACAATATTGCAGATTTGAGAAAACTAAAAACGCAGAATCATAGATAATGACCATATCTATTAGATTGCTGAATCTGGATCAGATCAGATCATTTTTATAGCCAAAAGGAACAAATCAATTTGCAGTGGCTACGCAGCGCCCGACGTCACGCTCAGACTGATTTTCTGTCTCTCTCGCACGCACTCTTTGTCGTGTCGTTAAATATTAGCGGCGTCTGCCGGAGGAGAGCCATACTGACTTAGTATCGGGTATAACTCTAGAGTTGCGGTGTCCGCAGCAACTCACAACGTTCCCCCTCGTTTTGAATTTGATTTGAAAAAAATTATTGCTTTATCAACTCTTAGACAATTAGGATTAATAATAAGAATTCTTTCTATAGGATTTTATAAGTTAGCTATATTTCATTTATTAACTCATGCATTATTTAAAGCTTTATTATTTATATGTGCAGGTGCTATTATTCATAATATAAATAATTCTCAGGATATTCGTTTAATAGGAGGCTTAAGAATTCATATACCATTGACTTCTGCTTGTTTTAATGTTTCTAATTTAGCTTTATGTGGTATACCTTTTTTAGCCGGGTTTTATTCAAAAGATATTAATTTAGAAATTGTCATAATTAGTAATATTAATTTATTTTAATTTTTTTTATTCTTTTTTTTCCAAAGGTTTAACTGTTAGTTAGTCTTTTCGGTTAGTTTACTATTCAATAACTGGTGAATTAAATTGTGGTAGTTTAAATATATTAAATGATGAAAGAAGAATTATATTGCGTGGTATAATAGGGTTATTAATTATAAGAATTATTGGGGCTAGAATATTAAATTGATTAATTTTTCCTTATCCTTATATAATTTGTTTGCCTTTATCAATAAAATTATTAACATTATTTGTTTGTATTTTTGGGGGATTATTAGGTTATTTAATTTCTTTAACTAAGTTGTACAGTTTAAATAAATCTTTAATTTTTTATAATTTTTCAACATTTTTAGGATCGATATGATTTAAACCTTATATCAGAACTTATGGAATAATTTTTTATCCATTAAATTATGGTCAAATTGTTGTAAAAAGTTTTGATCAGGGGTGATCAGAATATTTTGATGGTCAACATTTATATCAAAAATTAGTTAATTATTCTCAAATTTTATTTTTAATACATAATAATAGTTTAAAAATTTATTTAACATTATTTGTATTTTGAATTTTAATTTTATTTAATTTTTTATTACTTATTTATTCAAATAGCTTATATTTAGAGTATGACACTGAAGATGTTATGGAGATAAATTTATCTTTGAATATAGTGAATTAATTTTAGTAATTTAAAAAAAAAATTTTTTTTATTTTTACAATGAAAATGTAATGTTTTTATTAAACTATATAAACAGAAAAATGTAGATGTATAATGTATGTATAATGTATAAAATGTAGATCCATAAACTGAATCTGTTATTGTGAAAGGGGCTTCAATGTATTCATATGCTTGTAAAATAGTAAAATAAATACCTAATAATACAGTAAAGAATAATCCTTGAGTTGTTTGTGAGTGATTTCTTTCTATTAAACTATGATGAGCTCAAGTTACTGTAATTCCTGATGCCAATAAAATTGCTGTATTTAATAAAGGAATTTGAAATGGATTAAAAGAAATAATTCCTATAGGAGGTCATGAAGCTCCAATTTCAATAGCTGGAGATAGACTTCTATGGAAAAATGCTCAAAAAAATCTTACAAAAAATAATACTTCTGATAAAATAAATAAAATTATTCCTCATCGTAATCCAATAGTTACGGCGTAAGTATGTAATCCTTGATATGTTCCCTCTCGTGATACATCTCGTCATCATTGATAAAAGGTTAAAATAGTAATTACATTTCCTAAAAAAAAAAAGAAATATCATATTGATGAAATCATTTTACTATTCCTGAAACAGTAGTTATAGCACCAATTGCTCCTGTTAAAGGTCATGGACTATAATCAACTAAATGAAATGGGTGATTTGAATGTGTAGACATTATTAATTAATTTACTTCTCTAGAGTATAAAGTACTTAATACAGCAAATACATAAGATTGAATTATAGCAACAGCTGTTACTAAAAAATATGACATAGAAGGACCAGTATTTCCTAATAAAGTTAATAATAAGTGTCCTGCAATTATATTAGCTGTTAATCGAACAGCTAAAGTTCCAGGTCGAATTACATTTCTAATAGTTTCAATGCACACTATAAATGGCATTAAAACAGCTGGTGTTCCTTGTGGTACTAAGTGGGCAAATATATGTTGTGTATGATTAATTCAACCGTAAAGTATAAAACATAATCATAAAGGTAAAGCTAAAGAAAGAGTTAAAGTTAAGTGACTTGTTCTTGTAAAAATATATTAGAATAAACCTATAAAATTATTAAATAAAATTAGAGAAAATAATGAAATAAAAATAAATGTTGAACCATTATGACCTGAAGGTCCTAATAATGTTTTAAATTCTTTATGTAAAGTTTGTAAAATTGAATTTCAAAAAATATTGAATCGAGATGGTATTAATCAGTAAATTGATGGAATTATTAAAAGTCCTAAAAATGTTCTTAATCAATTTAATGATATTCCAAAAATACAGAAAATAAATTTATTATTAAATTTATTAAATTTTTTAAATTTATTATTAAATTTATTAAATTTATTATTAAATTTATTAAATTTATTATTAAATTTATTAAATTTATTAAATAAACCCCAACGGAACGGGCAGAACTCGTATGAACCTCTTTGTGGCCCATTGTGCATTTACTCCCAAAGAACATATATGCGCTTGTTAGGCCGTTGCCCCTTTTGCCCGTGAAACGAAACCAGCTGCTTGGAGCTTTTTCCGTGCGCCTACACCTTGGTCTATGTATCAAGACCTACCCCCATCGAACCTGAATAAACGAATATATATTGAATAAAGAATAATATATAGAAGTTAAATATGGAATAATTTGATTTATGCACTATATATGCCCAAAAAAAAGTCCCTAAACAAAAAGAAAAAGAAAAGAAGATCAAGATAATCCGGTGTTAGCCGTGGTCATGCGTGTCCATGTGTGTGTGCTCTCTCTCTAAAACTTACAGGTATTCCCCTCGCTGAAAGATCTTTTGGACGTGGCCGGAACATGAAAGTACGTAAGTGAACGAACTCCCTCCCAGTTATCGTTTATAAACTTTTAACATAAAGAGACAAAAACCATACATGAGCCCGGTCGGCCGTATTCTTTGATTTTCCCTAAATTATGTTGGGCCTTTTTTGTTGTAAAGAGGCCTTAAGCCCACGAAAAGCTCAAGAGCTTTGTAAGCTTTAAGCTTTAGCGCAGATCAGCGGCAGCAGGTGCTTCACTAATAACTATAATTATATTATCATTTTTATCATTTTTTAGAGCAGCTTATACTTTATATTTATATTCTTTTAGTCAGCATGGAAAATTATTTTCTGGTGTATATTCTTTTAGAGGGGGGAAAATTCGTGAATATTTATTAATAATTTTACATTGATTACCTCTAAATTTATTAATTTTAAGAAGAGATTCATGTATATTATGATTATAAATTTAAATAGTTTAATAAAAATACTAATTTGTGATGTTAGTGATATGAAATAATTCATTTTAGATCGTGAAATATTTATCAATTTGTAGAATTAGATTTGTAAATTTAATTTCTATTAGATTAAGCTGCTTTTTATTAAGTTTATATTTTTTATTAAATAATATAGTTTATTTTATTGAATTTGAATTATTTTCGTTAAATTCTTTGAGAATTGTTATAACTTTATTATTCGATTGAATAAGTTTATTATTTATATCTTTTGTTTTAATAATTGCTTCTTTAGTTATTTTTTACAGAAAAGAATATATAAGTAGAGATGAGAATATTAATCGATTTATTATATTAGTTTTGATATTTGTTTTATCAATAATAATACTATTAATTATTAGCCCTAATTTAATTAGAATTTTATTAGGTTGGGATGGTTTAGGATTAGTTTCTTATTGTTTAGTTATTTATTTTCAAAATGTAAAATCTTATAATGCTGGTATATTGACAGCATTATCAAATGGTGTGGGAGACGTAGCTTTATTATTAGCTATTGCTTGAATATTAAATTATGGGGGTTGAAATTATATTTTTTATTTAGAAGTTATAAAAAATGATTATGAAATACTAATAATTGGATTTTTAGATATATTAGCCGCTATAACTAAAAGAGCTCAGATTCCTTTTTCATCTTGATTACCAGCTGCTATAGCTGCTCCTACTCCTGTTTCTGCATTGGTTCATTCTTCTACTTTGGTTACAGCTGGGGTATATCTTTTAATTCGGTTTAATATTTTATTAAGAACTTCTTGATTAGGTCAATTATTGTTGTTATTATCTGGTTTAACTATATTTATAGCTGGTTTAGGGGCTAATTTTGAATTTGATTTGAAAAAAATTATTGCTTTATCAACTCTTAGACAATTAGGATTAATAATAAGAATTCTTTCTATAGGATTTTATAAGTTAGCTATATTTCATTTATTAACTCATGCATTATTTAAAGCTTTATATTTTATATGTGCAGGTGCTATTATTCATAATATAAATAATTCTCAGGATATTCGTTTAATAGGAGGCTTAAGAATTCATATACCATTGACTTCTGCTTGTTTTAATGTTTCTAATTTAGCTTTATGTGGTATACCTTTTTTAGCCGGGTTTTATTCAAAAGATATAATTTTAGAAATTGTCATAATTAGTAATATTAATTTATTTTAATTTTTTTTATTCTTTTTTTCCACAGGTTTAACTGTTAGTTATTCTTTTCGGTTAGTTTACTATTCAATAACTGGTGAATTAAATTGTGGTAGTTTAAATATATTAAATGATGAAAGATGAATTATATTGCGTGGTATAATAGGGTTATTAATTATAAGAATTATTGGGGGTAGAATATTAAATTGATTAATTTTTCCTTATCCTTATATAATTTGTTTGCCTTTATCAATAAAATTATTAACATTATTTGTTTGTATTTTTGGGGGATTATTAGGTTATTTAATTTCTTTAACTAAGTTGTACAGTTTAAATAAATCTTTAATTTTTTATAATTTTTCAACATTTTTAGGATCGATATGATTTATACCTTATATCAGAACTTATGGAATAATTTTTTATCCATTAAATTATGGTCAAATTGTTGTAAAAAGTTTTGATCAGGGGTGATCAGAATATTTTGGTGGTCAACATTTATATCAAAAATTAGTTAATTATTCTCAAATTTTATTTTTAATACATAATAATAGTTAAAAAATTTATTTAATTTTGTGTTACTTATTTATTCAAATAGCTTATATTTAGAGTATGACACTGAAGATGTTATGGAGATAAATTTATCTTTGAATATAGTGAATTAATGTTAGTAATTTATAAAAAAAAGTATTTTATTTTTACAATGAAAATGTAATGTTTTTATTAAACTATATAAAAAGAAGTATAAATGGAATTTAACCATTAAAAGAAAAAAGTTAGCAGCTTTTACTTGATCACCATACTTCCTTAATTGGAGTTAATTCTCAATTGTATCATTAACAGTGATAAGCCTCTTTTTGGCTTCAATTAAAGAATAAGGGTAAAATTACCTAAGATTAGGTCGAAACTAATTGCAATTAATCGCTTCATATTCTAAGGTAGATTGAATATCAATACTTTTTGAATGCAAATCAAATGTTATAATTAACTACAACCCTAATTAATTAGATCAGTTTAATATTCCCTGATTTCATTCATGATAAAGTCCAATTAATAAAATTAAAATAAAAATAATTGAAGTAAAAGTTCAAATGAAAATATTAGAAAATTTTAAAATAATAATTATAGGTAAAATTAGAGCAATTTCTACATCAAAAATTAAAAAAATAATAGTAATTAAAAAAAATCGAAGAGAAAAAGGTAATCGTGAAGATGATTTAGGATCAAACCCACATTCAAATGGTGATCTTTTTTCCCGATCAATTAAAGCTTTTTTTGATAAAATTGAGGATAAAAATATTACAATAGTAACAATTGTTAAAATTAATGAAGCAATTAGAATAATTGAAAAAATTATCTTAACTGTTATTAACAGACTTTATGATTGGAAGTCAAATATACTTTTATATTATATAGATATTAATATTTAATTAACCTCCTCATCAGTAAATTGTGATATATAAAAATAATCAAATCCAAAATGGTGATTTTTTGAAAAATGATTATTTAAATGACGCAATAAACATACAAGTAAAAAAGTTGTTCCAATTAAAACGTGAACTCCATGGAATCCTGTTGCCATATAAAATGTAGAGCCATAAACTGAATCTGCAATTGTGAAAGGGGCTTCAATGTATTCATATGCTTGTAAAATAGTAAAATAAATACCTAATAATACAGTAAAGAATAATCCTTGAGTTGTTTGTGAATGATTTCTTTCTATTAAACTATGATGAGCTCAAGTTACTGTAATTCCTGATGCCAATAAAATTGCTGTATTTAATAAAGGAATTTGAAATGGATTAAAAGAAATAATTCCTATAGGAGGTCATGAAGCTCCAATTTCAATAGCTGGAGATAGACTTCTATGGAAAAAAGCTCAAAAAAATCTTACAAAAAATAATACTTCTGATAAAATAAATAAAATTATTCCTCATCGTAATCCAATAGTTACGGCGTAAGTATGTAATCCTTGATATGTTCCCTCTCGTGATACATCTCGTCATCATTGATAAACGGTTAAAATAGTAATTACATTTCCTAAAAAAAATAAAGAAATATCATATTGATGAAATCATTTTACTATTCCTGAAACAGTAGTTATAGCACCAATTGCTCCTGTTAAAGGTCATGGACTATAATCAACTAAATGAAATGGGTGATTTGAATGTGTAGACATTATTAATTAATTTACTTCTCTAGAGTATAAAGTACTTAATACAGCAAATACATAAGATTGAATTATAGCAACAGCTGTTACTAAAAAATATGACATAGAAGGACCAGTATTTCCTAATAAAGTTAATAATAAGTGTCCTGCAATTATATTAGCTGTTAATCGAACAGCTAAAGTTCCAGGTCGAATTACATTTCTAATAGTTCCAATGCACACTATAAATGGCATTAAAACAGCTGGTGTTCCTTGTGGTACTAAGTGGGCAAATATATGTTGTGTATGATTAATTCAACCGTAAAGTATAAAACATAATCATAAAGGTAAAGCTAAAGAAAGAGTTAAAGTTAAGTGACTTGTTCTTGTAAAAATATATGGGAATAAACCTATAAAATTATTAAATAAAATTAGAGAAAATAATGAAATAAAAATAAATGTTGAACCATTATGACCTGAAGGTCCTAATAATGTTTTAAATTCTTTATGTAAAGTTTGTAAAATGGAATTTCAAAAAATATTGAATCGAGATGGTATTAATCAGTAAATTAATGGAATTATTAAAAGTCCTAAAAATGTTCTTAATCAATTTAATGATATTCCAAAAATTGCTGATGGGTCGAATACAGAAAATAAATTTGTTATCATTTTCAATTTATTGAATTTAAATTAATATTTTTTAATTCGTTAGATTTAGGTGAAGAAGGTATAAATGAATAATAATTAATTGAACAAAATAAAATAAATGTAATAGAAAATACAATAAATAAAAGTAATAATAATACTGTAAAGAATAATCCTTGAGTTGTTTGTGAATGATTTCTTTCTATTAAACTATGATGAGCTCAAGTTACTGTAATTCCTGATGCCAATAAAATTGCTGTATTTAATAAAGGAATTTGAAATGGATTAAAAGAAATAATTCCTATAGGAGGTCATGACGCTCCAATTTCAATAGCTGGAGATAGACTTCTATGGAAAAAAGCTCAAAAAAATCTTACAAAAAATAATACTTCTGATAAAATAAATAAAATATTCCTCATCGTAATCCAATAGTTACGGCGTAAGTATGTAATCCTTGATATGTTCCCTCTCGTGATACATCTCGTCATCATTGATAAACGGTTAAAATAGTAATTACATTTCCTAAAAAAAATAAAGAAATATCATATTGATGAAATCATTTTACTATTCCTGAAACAGTAGTTATAGCACCAATTGCTCCTGTTAAAGGTCATGGACTATAATCAACTAAATGAAATGGGTGATTTGAATGTGTAGACATTATTAATTAATTTACTTCTCTAGAGTATAAAGTACTTAATACAGCAAATACATAAGATTGAATTATAGCAACAGCTGTTACTAAGAAATATGACATAGAAGGACCAGTATTTCCTAATAAAGTTAATAATAAGTGTCCTGCAATTATATTAGCTGTTAATCGAACAGCTAAAGTTCCAGGTCGAATTACATTTCCAATAGTTTCAATGCACACTATAAATGGCATTAAAACAGCTGGTGTTCCTTGTGGTACTAAGTGGGCAAATATATGTTGTGTATGATTAATTCAACCGTAAAGTATAAAACATAATCATAAAGGTAAAGCTAAAGAAAGAGTTAAAGTTAAGTGACTTGTTCTTGTAAAAATATATGGGAATAAACCTATAAAATTATTAAATAAAATTAGAGAAAATAATGAAATAAAAATAAATGTTGAACCATTATGACCTGAAGGTCCTAATAATGTTTTAAATTCTTTATGTAAAGTTTGTAAAATTGAATTTCAAAAAATATTGAATCGGGATGGTATTAATCAGTAAATTGATGGAATTATTAAAAGTCCTAAAAATGTTCTTAATCAATTTAATGATATTCCAAAAATTGCTGATGGGTCGAATACAGAAAATAAATTTGTTATCATTTTCAATTTATTGAATTTAAATTAATATTTTTTAATTCGTTAGATTTAGGTGAAGAAGGTATAAATGAATAATAATTAATTGAACAAAATAAAACAAATGTAATAGAAAATACAATAAATAAAAGTAATCATCTAATTGGTGCTATTTGTGGAATCAAAAAATATTAAAAATTTAATAATTTTCGTTTGACATACTAATGTTATGAATTTAACTAATTTTTTATAATTTAAAAGAAAATTCATTATTGATAATATTATCTCATTAGAAGTAATTGCTAATTTACTATAAAATGGTTTAAGAGACCAGTACTTGCTTTCAGCCATCTAATGAAGAATTTACTCTATTAGAAATTCATTTAATAAAATAATTTACTGGAACACTTTCAATTACAATAGGTATAAAACTATGATTAGCTCCACAAATTTCTGAGCATTGCCCATAAAATAAACCAGGTCGGTTAATAAAAAAATTAGTTTGATTTAATCGTCCATGTGTTCAGTCTACCTTAACTCCTAAAGCTGGGACTGTTCATGAATGGATAACATCAGCGGCTGTCACTAAAATTCGAATTTGAGAATTTATAGGTAAAACAATTCGATTATCAACATCTAGTAGTCGAAATCCATCATTTGATAACTCATTTGTTGGGATTATATAAGAATCAAATTCTACATTATTAAAATCTGAATATTCATAACTTCAATATCATTGATGTCCAATTCTTTTAAGTGTAATTGAAGGTTCATTGATTTCATCTAGTAAGTATAATAATCGAAGAGAAGGTATAGCAATAAATAAAAGAATAATTGCTGGTAAAATTGTTCAAATTATTTCAATTAATTGTCCATGTAAAAGAAATCGATTAACATAACTTTAAAAAAATAATATAAATATTAAGTATCCAACTAATACTGTAATTATTACTAAAATTAAAAATGCGTGGTCATGAAAAAAATTAATTGTTCCATTAATGGAGAGGCTCTATCTTGTAAACCTAAGTTAGCTCATGTAGACATTAATTTTCTAATAAAAGTAAAATACTTTATATATGGAGCTTAAATCCATTGCACTAATCTGCCATATTAGAAATTAATTAGTTAAAAGAGGTAATTCAGAATAACTATGTTCAGCGGGCGGAGTATTTTGGTATCATTCAATAGATGAACATAATTGAATTGGGTAAATTACTTGTCGTTGTGATACTAAACTTTCTCAAATAATATAAAAAAAAATAAAATTCCTAAAAGTGAAATTGAAGAACCAATTGTAGATACTACGTTTCAAGTTGTATAGGCATCTGGATAATCTGAATATCGTCGTGGTATCCCTGCTAATCCTAAAAAATGTTGAGGGAAGAAACTTAAATTTACCCCAATAAATATAATAACAAATTGACTTTTTAATAATTTATTATTTATTGTTAAACCAGTAAATAACGGGAATCAATGAATAAATCCCTCTATAATTGAAAATTTGTGAATTTTGTTTGTGAATGATTTCTTTCTATTAAACTATGATGAGCTCAAGTTACTGTAATTCCTGATGCCAATAAAATTGCTGTATTTAATAAAGGAATTTGAAATGGATTAAAAGAAATAATTCCTATAGGAGGTCATGAAGCTCCAATTTCAATAGCTGGAGATAGACTTCTATGGAAAAAAGCTCAAAAAAATCTTACAAAAAATAATACTTCTGATAAAATAAATAAAATTATTCCTCATCGTAATCCAATAGTTACGGCGTAAGTATGTAATCCTTGATATGTTCCCTCTCGTGATACATCTCGTCATCATTGATAAACGGTTAAAATAGTAATTACATTTCCTAAAAAAAATAAAGAAATATCATATTGATGAAATCATTTTACTATTCCTGAAACAGTAGTTATAGCACCAATTGCTCCTGTTAAAGGTCATGGACTATAATCAACTAAATGAAATGGGTGATTTGAATGTGTAGACATTATTAATTAATTTACTTCTCTAGAGTATAAAGTACTTAATACAGCAAATACATAAGATTGAATTATAGCAACAGCTGTTACTAAAAAATATGACATAGAACGACCAGTATTTCCTAATAAAGTTAATAATAAGTGTCCTGCAATTATATTAGCTGTTAATCGAACAGCTAAAGTTCCAGGTCGAATTACATTTCTAATAGTTTCAATGCACACTATAAATGGCATTAAAACAGCTGGTGTTCCTTGTGGTACTAAGTGGGCAAATATATGTTGTGTATGATTAATTCAACCGTAAAGTATAAAACATAATCATAAAGGTAAAGCTAAAGAAAGAGTTAAAGTTAAGTGACTTGTTCTTGTAAAAATATATGGGAATAAACCTATAAAATTATTAAATAAAATTAGAGAAAATAATGAAATAAAAATAAATGTTGAACCATTATGACCTGAAGGTCCTAATAATGTTTTAAATTCTTTATGTAAAGTTTGTAAAATTGAATTTCAAAAAATATTGAATCGGGATGGTATTAATCAGTAAATTGATGGAATTATTAAAAGTCCTAAAAATGTTCTTAATCAATTTAATGATATTCCAAAAATTGCTGATGGGTCGAATACAGAAAATAAATTTGTTATCATTTTCAATTTATTGAATTTAAATTAAGCCTCTATCTTGTAAACCTAAGTTAGCTCATGTAGACATTAATTTTCTAATAAAAGTAAAATACTTTATATATGGAGCTTAAATCCATTGCACTAATCTGCCATATTAGAAATTAATTAGTTAAAAGAGGTAATTCAGAATAACTATGTTCAGCGGGCGGAGTATTTTGGTATCATTCAATAGATGAACATAATTGAATTGGGTAAATTACTTGTCGTTGTGATACTAAACTTTCTCAAATAATATAAAAAAAGAATAAAATTCCTAAAAGTGAAATTGAAGAACCAATTGTAGATACTACGTTTCAAGTTGTATAGGCATCTGGATAATCTGAATATCGTCGTGGTATCCCTGCTAATCCTAAAAAATGTTGAGGGAAGAAAGTTAAATTTACCCCAATAAATATAATAACAAATTGACTTTTTAATAATTTATTATTTATTGTTAAACCAGTAAATAACGGGAATCAATGAATAAATCCCTCTATAATTGCAAATACGGCTCCCATTGATAAAACATAGTGAAAGTGAGCTACTACATAATATCTATCATGTAAAATAATATCTACAGATGAATTAGTTAAAACTACTCCTGTTAATCCACCAACTGTAAATAAAAATACAAATCCTAATGCTCATAAAATAGCTGGGGAATAAGAAAGTTGAGCTCCATGAAGAGTTGCTAATCAACTAAAAATTTTAATTCCTGTCGGCACAGCAATAATTATAGTTGCAGATGTAAAGTAGGCTCGTGTATCAACATCTATACCTACTGTGAATATATGATGAGCTCACACAATAAATCCTAATAATCCAATAGCTAATATAGCATAAATTATTCCTAAAGATCCAAAAATTTCCTTTTTTCCTGATTCTTGACTAATAATATGAGAAATTATTCCAAATCCAGGTAAAATTAAAATATAAACTTCTGGATGAACAAAAAATCAAAATAAGTGTTGGTATAAAATTGGATCTCCACCTCCAGCAGGGTCGAAAAAAGAAGTATTAAAATTCCGATCAGTTAATAATATAGTAATTGCCCCTGCTAAAACTGGTAAAGATAATAATAATAATAAAGCTGTAATTACAACTGATCACACAAATAATGGCATACGATCAAGAGTAATTCCTGAAGATCGTATATTAATTACAGTTGTAATAAAATTTACTGCTCCTAAAATAGAAGAAATTCCGGCTAAATGAAGAGAAAAAATTGCTAAATCAACAGATGCACCTCCATGTGCAATTCCTGATGATAGGGGAGTGTAAACTGTTCACCCAGTACCAGCTCCATTTTCAACTATTCTTCTTACTAATAAAAGAGAAAGAGCAGGAGGTAATAGTCAGAATCTTATATTATTTATTCGAGGAAAAGCTATATCAGGAGCTCCTAGTATTAAAGGAACTAATCAATTTCCAAATCCTCCAATTATAATATGTATTACTATAAAAAAAATCATAATAAATGCATGAGCTGTAACAATTACGTTATAAATTTGATCATCTCCAATTAAAGCTCCTGGATGTCCTAATTCAGCTCGAATTAAAATTCTTAGAGATGTTCCTACTATACCGGCTCATGCTCCAAAAATAAAATATAATGTTCCAATATCTTTATGATTTGTAGAAAATAATCATTGTCGCGATTAAGTGGCTGAAATTTAGGCGATAGATTGTAAATTTATTTATAAGAGTTATTCTTCTTAATCAAACAGTCTTATAGTCAATAATGATATCAAACTGCAATTTTGAAGGAGTAAAAATTTACTAAGGCTTTACAGCTTTGAAGGCTATTAGTTTATTTAACTTAAAGCCTTAAAGTATAAAAAAGAATAAAGAAATTAAAAATAATCCAAAAATTGAAAAAAAAAGTGCAAACTAAATTTGTATTTATATTATTAAATTGAGTATTAATTGTTCAATTATTTTCATAATAATTTAGCATAAATGCTGAATAACAAATTCGTAAATAAAAAAATAATGTAATTAATGTTGATATTATTATGATTGTTAATGTAAAATATTGATTACAAAATGTTAATTCTTAAATTACCAATCATTTAGGTAAAAATCCTAAAAATGGGGGTAATCCACATAAAGATAAAAAATTCATAAATAAAGTAAATTTTAAAACTTTTCTATTTATGAATCAAGAAAATAATTGATTTAAATGAAATAATTTAAAAATATTAAATATAAAAGTTAAAATAAATGATAAAAAAGAATAAAATGTGAAATAAATTAATCAAACAGATTCTCTAATTATTAAACTTAT
Source organism: Drosophila persimilis (assembly GCF_003286085.1). NCBI lineage: Eukaryota > Metazoa > Arthropoda > Insecta > Diptera > Drosophilidae > Drosophila > Drosophila persimilis. The sequence continues at coordinate 37,246 of NW_020825659.1, forward strand.
TAATATTCATCCTAAATGATTAAGTGAAGAAGAACCAATTGTAGATACTACGTTTCAAGTTGTATAGGCATCTGGATAATCTGAATATCGTCGTGGTATCCCTGCTAATCCTAAAAAATGTTGAGGGAAGAAACTTAAATTTACCCCAATAAATATAATAACAAATTGACTTTTTAATAATTTATTATTTATTGTTAAACCAGTAAATAACGGGAATCAATGAATAAATCCCTCTATAATTGAAAATTTGTGAATTTTGTTTGTGAATGATTTCTTTCTATTAAACTATGATGAGCTCAAGTTACTGTAATTCCTGATGCCAATAAAATTGCTGTATTTAATAAAGGAATTTGAAATGGATTAAAAGAAATAATTCCTATAGGAGGTCATGAAGCTCCAATTTCAATAGCTGGAGATAGACTTCTATGGAAAAAAGCTCAAAAAAATCTTACAAAAAATAATACTTCTGATAAAATAAATAAAATTATTCCTCATCGTAATCCAATAGTTACGGCGTAAGTATGTAATCCTTGATATGTTCCCTCTCGTGATACATCTCGTCATCATTGATAAACGGTTAAAATAGTAATTACATTTCCTAAAAAAAATAAAGAAATATCATATTGATGAAATCATTTTACTATTCCTGAAACAGTAGTTATAGCACCAATTGCTCCTGTTAAAGGTCATGGACTATAATCAACTAAATGAAATGGGTGATTTGAATGTGTAGACATTATTAATTAATTTACTTCTCTAGAGTATAAAGTACTTAATACAGCAAATACATAAGATTGAATTATAGCAACAGCTGTTACTAAAAAATATGACATAGAACGACCAGTATTTCCTAATAAAGTTAATAATAAGTGTCCTGCAATTATATTAGCTGTTAATCGAACAGCTAAAGTTCCAGGTCGAATTACATTTCTAATAGTTTCAATGCACACTATAAATGGCATTAAAACAGCTGGTGTTCCTTGTGGTACTAAGTGGGCAAATATATGTTGTGTATGATTAATTCAACCGTAAAGTATAAAACATAATCATAAAGGTAAAGCTAAAGAAAGAGTTAAAGTTAAGTGACTTGTTCTTGTAAAAATATATGGGAATAAACCTATAAAATTATTAAATAAAATTAGAGAAAATAATGAAATAAAAATAAATGTTGAACCATTATGACCTGAAGGTCCTAATAATGTTTTAAATCCTTTATGTAAAGTTTGTAAAATTGAATTTCAAAAAATATTGAATCGGGATGGTATTAATCAGTAAATTGATGGAATTATTAAAAGTCCTAAAAATGTTCTTAATCAATTTAATGATATTCCAAAAATTGCTGATGGGTCGAATACAGAAAATAAATTTGTTATCATTTTCAATTTATTGAATTTAAATTAAGCCTCTATCTTGTAAACCTAAGTTAGCTCATGTAGACATTAATTTTCTAATAAAAGTAAAATACTTTATATATGGAGCTTAAATCCATTGCACTAATCTGCCATATTAGAAATTAATTAGTTAAAAGAGGTAATTCAGAATAACTATGTTCAGCGGGCGGAGTATTTTGGTATCATTCAATAGATGAACATAATTGAATTGGGTAAATTACTTGTCGTTGTGATACTAAACTTTCTCAAATAATATAAAAAAAGAATAAAATTCCTAAAAGTGAAATTGAAGAACCAATTGTAGATACTACGTTTCAAGTTGTATAGGCATCTGGATAATCTGAATATCGTCGTGGTATCCCTGCTAATCCTAAAAAATGTTGAGGGAAGAAAGTTAAATTTACCCCAATAAATATAATAACAAATTGACTTTTTAATAATTTATTATTTATTGTTAAACCAGTAAATAACGGGAATCAATGAATAAATCCCTCTATAATTGCAAATACGGCTCCCATTGATAAAACATAGTGAAAGTGAGCTACTACATAATATCTATCATGTAAAATAATATCTACAGATGAATTAGTTAAAACTACTCCTGTTAATCCACCAACTGTAAATAAAAATACAAATCCTAATGCTCATAAAATAGCTGGGGAATAAGAAAGTTGAGCTCCATGAAGAGTTGCTAATCAACTAAAAATTTTAATTCCTGTCGGCACAGCAATAATTATAGTTGCAGATGTAAAGTAGGCTCGTGTATCAACATCTATACCTACTGTGAATATATGATGAGCTCACACAATAAATCCTAATAATCCAATAGCTAATATAGCATAAATTATTCCTAAAGATCCAAAAATTTCCTTTTTTCCTGATTCTTGACTAATAATATGAGAAATTATTCCAAATCCAGGTAAAATTAAAATATAAACTTCTGGATGAACAAAAAATCAAAATAAGTGTTGGTATAAAATTGGATCTCCACCTCCAGCAGGGTCGAAAAAAGAAGTATTAAAATTCCGATCAGTTAATAATATAGTAATTGCCCCTGCTAAAACTGGTAAAGATAATAATAATAATAAAGCTGTAATTACAACTGATCACACAAATAATGGCATACGATCAAGAGTAATTCCTGAAGATCGTATATTAATTACAGTTGTAATAAAATTTACTGCTCCTAAAATAGAAGAAATTCCGGCTAAATGAAGAGAAAAAATTGCTAAATCAACAGATGCACCTCCATGTGCAATTCCTGATGATAGGGGAGTGTAAACTGTTCACCCAGTACCAGCTCCATTTTCAACTATTCTTCTTACTAATAAAAGAGAAAGAGCAGGAGGTAATAGTCAGAATCTTATATTATTTATTCGAGGAAAAGCTATATCAGGAGCTCCTAGTATTAAAGGAACTAATCAATTTCCAAATCCTCCAATTATAATATGTATTACTATAAAAAAATCATAATAAATGCATGAGCTGTAACAATTACGTTATAAATTTGATCATCTCCAATTAAAGCTCCTGGATGTCCTAATTCAGCTCGAATTAAAATTCTTAGAGATGTTCCTACTATACCGGCTCATGCTCCAAAAATAAAATATAATGTTCCAATATCTTTATGATTTGTAGAAAATAATCATTGTCGCGATTAAGTGGCTGAAATTTAGGCGATAGATTGTAAATTTATTTATAAGAGTTATTCTTCTTAATCAAACAGTCTTATAGTCAATAATGATATCAAACTGCAATTTTGAAGGAGTAAAAATTTACTAAGGCTTTACAGCTTTGAAGGCTATTAGTTTATTTAACTTAAAGCCTTAAAGTATAAAAAAGAATAAAGAAATTAAAAATAATCCAAAAATTGAAAAAAAAAAGTGCAAACTAAATTTGTATTTATATTATTAAATTGAGTATTAATTGTTCAATTATTTTCATAATAATTTAGCATAAATGCTGAATAACAAATTCGTAAATAAAAAAATAATGTAATTAATGTTGATATTATTATGATTGTTAATGTAAAATATTGATTACAAAATGTTAATTCTTAAATTACCAATCATTTAGGTAAAAATCCTAAAAATGGGGGTAATCCACATAAAGATAAAAAATTCATAAATAAAGTAAATTTTAAAACTTTTCTATTTATGAATCAAGAAAATAATTGATTTAAATGAAATAATTTAAAAATATTAAATATAAAAGTTAAAATAAATGATAAAAAAGAATAAAATGTGAAATAAATTAATCAAACAGATTCTCTAATTATTAAACTTATTAATATTCATCCTAAATGATTAATTGAAGAAAATTCTATTAATTTACGTAAAGATGTTTGGTTTAATCCACCAATTGCTCCCACAAGTACTGACAAAATTACTCTAATAAGTAATCAATTTTTAATATCTAAATAAGAAATTAATATTAGTGGGGCAATTTTTTGTCAAGTGATTAATATTAACGCATTTATTCAAGTTAAACCTTCCATTATATTGGGAAATCAGAAATGAAAAGGAGCAGCTCCTATTTTTAATAGTAGGGCATATATAATAATTATTAAAGTATATGATTAATTAATTTCAATATTTATATTATTTTTTAATATTAAAATAATTGATGAAAATAATAAAACAGTTGAAGCTAATGCATGGGTTAAAAAATATTTTAAAGATGCTTCAGTTGAAGTTAAATTATTATTATCTCTGTTCAGGCCAGCAATAGACAGTTTCCGCGCACTGTGCCGGCTCCGCGCGCCTCGGTCCCGGCTCGCGCTCGCGCGCTCGGACCAATGTTTGTAGTGGAGCGGATCGAGGATCAATTATCCAACGGCGAGGTGTATGTTCCAGTATAAACTCCTAGCAGTCGTCACAGAAAGGAAAGGCCGATGGGTTTCGTTGTGTGTATATATATATATTGTTCATGTAGTTATTGGGTATTCGCGCGGTATGTCGACAGGTTGAAGCGGGGGTGAAAACGTAACTGACTCTCTATGCCTTATGATCTATGCTTTATGCTGCCTTTGTGCTGCGGTGAGCGCCGTGTGGATCGTGGATTGTGGATCCGAGCGCCCCTCCGAGCGCGCGAGCGCGAGCCGGGACCGAGGCGCGCGGAGCCGGCACAGTGCGCGGAAACTGTCTATTGCTGGCCTGAACATCCTCCCCCTCCTTGCAGGATTGCAAAGTATAATGGGGTGGCCTATGGCTGGGTGCACGCCCCCGACACGATCCATCCAAAAACGGTGCTCTGGGCCACCGGCAGGCCGTCCTCACGCGCAAGGAACCCGGGCTGGATCACCTTCGGGTAGACATCTGCTCCCAAGATGAGCGAGATTGTCGCCGGTCGATGGAATTGTTCATCGGCAAGCCTCAGGTCACCGAAACGCGCCCGCACGGAATCGCTCAGCTGTCGGATAGGCGTGCGGATGCGCACACGGGGCTCGACCTTGAGCATCGTCTCCAACTGGAAGTCGCCCATTTTGGCGCGGATCACCGCCGTACACACTTTCTCGTCCCCCACACAAGTGGTGGGCAACTTGAAGGCGCTGGCCAAGGAGTCGTCAATACAGCTCACCGGCATGCATGGGTCGATGAGCGCCGCCGTCTCGAAGTTTTTGGAACCCGTATCCAAGACCACCAGCGCCGTCGGGAGTATGATGAGGCTCCGATGTTGTAGAAGTGAGTCGACGGATGGTGCCGGGGGCCCTGCCACGGGGCGGCTCACGGGGAGACGCGGGCGGCGGTCGGCGTGGGCCGACGTGGATGGCGACGATGCAGCCGAGGCTGAGCGGGCTGGACGCCGAGGTCGGCGTTTGACGTGGGGCGCTGTAGATGGCGACGATGCTCCTGAGGCCGAGCGGACTGGACGACGAGACGAGGGTATGTGGAGTAGAGTGTGGTGGTTTTTGCCACACACCCGGCACAGCCCGCCACTGCGACAATCCTGGCCGGAGTGTTGGTGGGCCAGGCAGTTCCCGCAATATTTGTTAATGAGGACAGCTCGGAGTCTCTTCTCAGGGCTCAGGCGAAGGAAATGGTGACAGGTCCGTAGCGGATGAATTCCTCGGCAGACCCGGCAACGGTACGAGTTGATCCCTCGATCACGCCGGCTCTCCGTGGTGCGGCTGGCGCGGATCCGTGGGGCCATGTCTGGATGAGGATGGAACTAGGATGGAATAGAGAAGTCGAAGAAGTATTAGTACGGAGCTGTGAATGGGACAAGTGCACATTCACGTTATTGTTGGATGGAACTACGGGGTTCTACTGGCAGGAGAACGACCTTGACAATCGGTCTTTTGAGGGTACCGCGGGCAGTAAGGATATCCACCACACGGACCCTGTCGTCGGCACCGGGATACACGGAAGTTATCCTTCCGAGCCGCCATTCGTTGGACGGCAGGTTATCCTCCTTGATGACCACCATATCGCCAAACTGCAGATTTGGCGTCGGCGTCTGCCACTTAGTCCGCTTGTGGAGCTCCTTGAGGTATTCCTCCTTCCACCTTTGACAGAACTGTTGGTTGAGGGCCTTCAAATGCTGCCACCGATTGATGATCGAATTAAGGTTTCCCTTTATTTCGGGCTCATTAAGGGCCCCCCAATAAGGAAGTGCCCGGGAGTGAGGGCTAGCAGCTCCGTCGGATCATCGGACATCGGTGAGAGCGGCCTGGAATTGAGGCACGCTTCAATCTTCGCGAGCAGCGTAGAAAGCTCTTCAAACGTATACCTCCGAGTGGACGTGGCCTTGTAGAAGAGAGTTTTGAAACTCTTCACTCCGGCTTCCCATAGGCCTCCCATATGTGGAGCTCCTGGTGGGATGAAGCGCCACGAAACCCGCTGATGGCTATACGCATCAGTCACCGAGTCCTTAAACGCGTCAAGGAAGTCACTGGAAAGCAGGGTTGCTGCACCAACGAAAGTTTTTCCATTATCTGAATGGATACGCTGTGGACATCCGCGCCTTGCGACGAAACGAGCGAAGGCGGCGAGAAATTTTTCGGTGGTGAGGTCGGACGTGGGTTCTAAATGTATCGCCTTTGTGGAAAAACACACGAATACGCACACATACCCCTTCGTGATCAGACATGCTCTCCCTGTATAGTTCCGTATTTCGAAAGGACCCGCATAATCAATCCCTGTATGCGTAAACGGTCTGGAAAAGGACGACCGCTCGGTTGTGAGATCTCCCATCATTTGGGTTTGCAACCTTCTTTTGTGAATAACGCAGACCTTGCAGGAGTTCACAACCCCCTTCATAAGCCTTTGAACCTTTGGAATCCAATACTTTGATCGAATGAGGCGCACCATCAATTGGTTGCCGCCATGAAGAGTTATCCGGTGTGTAAATTGCGCGAGAAGGCGAGACAATCGACAATTATATGGGAGAATGATAGGATGTCGTTCGTCGTATCTTAGCACTTCAGAGCCTGCGACACGGCCGCATGCTCTGATCAACCCATGGCGGTCTAGGAAAGGGTTCATGTTCAGGATAGAACTTGACCTTGGCGTTGGCCGCTTACCGCTTAGGCAGCGATACTCCTCGGGGTATTCTCTACGCTGCGTCTCTAGGATAAGAGTTTTTTCAGCTTCGGTAATTTCGCCGCTCGTAAGATGGCCCTTTTGCGCGGTGGCTAACTTCCGGCAGCGCTTGGTGAAGCGCAGGATATATGCACGGACTCGTAGAGCTCTCTCCAGATTGGAGAATCGTTCGAGGAAGTCTTCGGCTGGGTTGAGTGCGAAATGGGCTTTTACAGTTCGCTGCTCTAAGGTCATAACGGGCGAGTTATTAACTGGTGCCGGCCATTGATCTCGGCCCTTCTGCAGCCAAGTTGGTCCGTGCCACCAGAGTTGGTTCTCCACCAACTCCTGTAACGGCACGCCTCTGCTGGCTAAGTCCGCGGGGTTCTGTTCGGATGGAACGTGGCACCACTTCTCAATATCGGTCGCTTGAGATATCCTAGTCACTCGGTTGGCCACGAACGTGGTCCAGTGACACGCGGGCTTTGCCAGCCAGGCGAGGACTATGGTGGAATCGGTCCAGCAATAGCAGCTCGTACTTGCTGTTGGCATATTCGGCAGGATAGCCGCCGCCATTTCGGACAAAAGCACTGCCCCGCAAAGCTCTAACCGGGGGAGCGACACGGTTTTCACGGGTGCGACTCGCGTTTTCGCTGTGAGAAGCTGCACCTCGACCAAACGGTCAACCTCAATGCGGACGTAGATGGCGGCATCGTAAGCCCTCTCGGATGCATCGCAGAACCCATGATGTTCGACTTTTACCGCTGGCCGGGAGCCGACCCATCTTGGAATATGGATTTGGTCGAGAGCGGAGTAGCTCCGCAGGAAACTTTGCCAGCGCTGGCGCATCTCGCTTGGAAGCTCATCGTCCCATCCCAGGTCCTGCAACCAGATTTCTTGCATGAAGATCTTGGACCGAACAATGAATGGGGCCAACCACCCCGCGGGGGTCGAACAGCCTTGCGATCTGGGACAGAACTGCTCGCTTGGTTTATGACGACTCAGGCGCTAACTCGGGAGGGACAAAAAAAAAACTCGTCTGAAGTCGCTTTCCAGCGAATCCCGAGAGTCTTAGCCGTGCTCTCTTCCTCCATCTCCAGAAAATCTGTGTGTAGACGATGAGCACTCGGAATTCCTGCCAGAATAGCTTTGTGGTTTGAAGTCCACTTCCGCAGCGGAAAACCTGCAGAGCTAAGTGCGGCCTGCAACTCGCGGATCGTTAGTCGAGCCTCATCGGTAGAATCCGCTCCGGCTAGGACATCGTCGACATACATGAATGATCGGATAATGCGACTTGCTTTCGGAAATCTGGACTGGACGTCGCTTGCTAGCTGTTGCAACACTCGGATGGCAAGAAAAGGAGCGCAATTGACTCCGAAGGTTACGGTCTTAAGTTCATAGTCGCGGATGAGTCCCTCCTTGTTTCGAAATAATATTCGCTGGAAAGGGGTGTGTTTCGGGTCAACCCAAATTTGGCGATACATCTTGGTGATGTCCGCGTTGAAAACGTACCGGAAATAACGCCACTTCAGGATCTGGAGGGTCAAGTCAGATTGGAGGACCGGGCCGGCGTGCAGAAGATCATTCAAACTCACACCGTTGGTCGACGGGCTGGATGCGTTAAATACCACGCGGACCTTCGTGGTAGTGCTCTCAGGCTTGAAGACAGCGTGGTGCGGAAGGTAGTAGGTTGAGGACCCATGAGTCGGAGGAACTTCTGTCATATGTTCAAGCTCTAGGTATTCTTGGATTACGGTGTCGTACTGCTCTTGTAGGGGACCGTTTCTTTTCAAGCGATTTTCGTTTCTTAGGAACTGGGCCAGCGCGGCTGCCCTTGAATACCCCAGATCTGATCCGAGATGATCTGGGTCGCGAAACGGTAACGTGACGACGTATTTCCCGCTTGGCGTTCTTGACGTAGTTCGGAGGAAATTTCTTTCGCAGTACGAATCCGACTCGCTTTCTATTTTAGTAGGAATGTCCTCCACCTCCCAAAACTTTGTGAGGAGTTTGTCCAACGGAGTCTCTAGCTCGGTGGAAATTTGCGTGGAGAAGGATGCGACCCGGCCTTGTACCGTGTTTGGCACTGGGCCTGTAAGAACCCACCCGAAAATGGTTTCCTGTCCGAGGAGAGATCCACAGATGTTCGTCTGTGAGCCGCTCAAGAGGATGGATGGAAGGATGTCGGCACCAATCAGGACATCTATTTGTGAGCTTTCGTAAAATGTCGGGTCTGCCCATGGCAGGTTCGGCAAGTCTCGCAACGAGTGTTGCGGGATCGGATGGGAGGGAAGGCTGCCTGATAGTTCCGGCAGGACATAGGCTGTGGCGTCCAATTGTAAGCCCGGCTTAGTCGGGGAACGGATGGAAAAATGGCAGAGTTTCTTGGACTGAGCGGATATTGTCTGATTGAGGCCCGAGACCTGTGCCTGGGCGAGTCGGAATGGCAACTTAATGATCTGGAAGAGACGTTCCGTAATGAACGTCGCCTCGGAGCCCGGGTCGATTAGAGCGCGGGCGCGAAAATTTGTCCCCAAGAGGCAAATATTAATAATAGCCGTGCCTAGGAGTACCGCCCTCTTGCCGGAGGCGAAATAGTTCTGAACGCTAGGCTGAGCTTCGGCAGGAGTCGGAAGTGGTACGGAATTGGGCACGGATTGGCTGGAAACTGGAGTGCCACGGTGCAGCAGCGTATGATGCCGGTCTCCACACGTGTTGCAGTTGTGGGCGCTTTGGCATTCACGAATCTGGTGACCTCTTGCGAAACAGTTTAAGCAAAGCATTTTTTGCTTAATATAGCTGGAGCGAGCATCAGGTCTCATCTGAAGGAATTGAGGGCATACCCGGATCGGATGGTTCTCTTTGGAGCAAAGATCACACGCTCTCCGCTTCGGATCCACAGTTGTTCCGAAAGAGTGAACCCGCCTTGCAACAGGGCTCTCTTGGGAACGGAAAGGGTTGGGATTGCCCTTTGACCTCTCTGACATGGGTAGACTCGCCCTGGAGTGGGCCTGAGTCTCCATGCCTGGATGGCCGTCCTCGGTCACCTCGAGAGACAGGTACCGCTCCGCCAGGAACTTGTCCATAGCGTGCCAGGTGGGAATTTCGGACTTGTGTGTCACGGACTGCTCCCAAAGCTCCAAAGTCGTTTTCGGCAACTTCGCGGATATGAGGTACACTAACACTCCGTCAGCGAAAATGCTGTCTGTGGAGACCTCGGAGTGGTTGAGTGTCGTAAGGCACTTGTGGACGGCCCTCTGAAGCTCTTTTAGCGCTGCAGCTGACTCGGTGCGGATTTGGGGCAGACTGAAAAGGATCTTCAGCTGGGCTTTGAGTATCAGCCTCTTGTTCTGGAAACGCTCACGGAGGGCGCTCCATGCGAACCCTTCGTTCGTGAGTGGAGCCTGTGCCACTATGTCGTGGGCCTCACCGCTTGTTATACCCGATACTCAAAATGAGTATTGGGGTATATTAGATTTGTGGTAAAAGTGGATGTGTGTAACGTCCAGAAGGAATCGTTTCCGACCCTATAAAGTATTTATATTCTTGATCAGCATCAATAGCCGAGTCGATTGAGCCATGTCTGTCTGTCCGTCCGTCCGTCTGTCCGTCTGTCCGTCCCCTTCAGCGCCTAATGCTCAAAGACTATAAGAGCTAGAACAACGATGTTTTGGATCCAGACTTCTGTGATATGTCACTGTTCCAAAAATATTTCAAAACTTTGCCCCGCCCACTTCCGCCCCCACAAAGGGCGAAAATCTGTGGCATCCACAATTTCGACGATACGAGAAAACTAAAAACGCAGAATCGTAGAAGATGACTATATCTTATAGAGTCCAAAATCTGAACCAGATCGTATAATTATTATAGCCAGAATCGCGAAAACAATTTCACTCTTTCTCGCTCTGTCTCACTCTAACACACAGGTTTCATGGTCGGTTTTGCCAATTGCAAAATATGAGTTCAAGGATCTCAGAACCTATAAAAGCCAGAGCAACCAAATTTGGTATCCACACTCCTGTGATATCGAACCTTGACCGTTTCATGTCCAAATTTCGCCACACCCCCTTCCGCCCCCGCAAAGGACGAAAATCTGAGGCAACCACAAATCTCAGAGACTATTAAGGCTAGAGTAACCAAATTTGGTGCACACACTCCTTTAAGATGTCACTATAAAACGTATATCTCAGAATTTCGCGCCACCCCCATCCGCCCCCACAAAGGACGAAAATCTGTTGCATCCACAATATTGCAGATTTGAGAAAACTAAAAACGCAGAATCATAGATAATGACCATATCTATTAGATTGCTGAATCTGGATCAGATCAGATCATTTTTATAGCCAAAAGGAACAAATCAATTTGCAGTGGCTACGCAGCGCCCGACGTCACGCTCAGACTGATTTTCTGTCTCTCTCGCACGCACTCTTTGTCGTGTCGTTAAATATTAGCGGCGTCTGCCGGAGGAGAGCCATACTGACTTAGTATCGGGTATAACTCTAGAGTTGCGGTGTCCGCAGCAACTCACAACGTTCCCCCTCGTTTTTTTGTTGAGGTGGAACAGTTTTTCTACTGGAGCCAACCTCGGGTTCTCTATATATATGGCGGTGAACAGCTCTCGGAACGTGGGCCACTGCTGATAGTCCCCACTGAAAACTTCAGTGTCACATGGAGGAAGACGGCAACCGCCGGACGTCGGCACTTGAACGGCCAGTTGAGGCGTGTGAGGGACAGAATGAATGAATCTGATCTCTCAGCTTTATTTTACGTGGCGGTTCCTCAGGGAGGGATTTCAACCACGGCGTCTAATGTTTATTTGCAGGTTAGCCTCGATTAGTGCGATATATTTACATATATCACGCCATCACGCACCACCGCTACATACGCAGGAACCTGGTACAATGCGCCAGTTAGCGCCCCTAAAAAGAAGCTATAGCTATGTACATAGCGACTCTTCTGGTACCAATTGAAAGTATCCTGGTCGGGCATACAATCCCCCTTGGTGAGGGGCGAGGTGTATCTAACACGTCTTCCGATCTATGGGTCTCGGCACCCGGTTGAGAGCGCAACTCCACGAGGAGCCTAGCGGCTCTCCCCGCGTAACGTTTGGGTATCAACCACAGCCACCACGATGGCCGACCTCAATGTGCAGCCTTGGAACTGCACAACCCGTGGTACCGATCTTAAGGACTCAGCTCGATCCTCCCTTTTAGCCCCGACCGGCCTGGATAGGGAATCCACCCAGCCCGTGCGCCGCTTGCGCATTCAGCAGCTGTTGTCGCCTGGAGAACGCCAGTCCGGCGAACCTGTCGAGAGTCCGCATTCTCTCCTGAGAAGCCGTCACATCGGAGAAGGTCCAGTCGCCATCCGTGTACTGCACTCCAAGTCCATCGAGGTCTCGCAAGTCTGTATAGAGGGGACAAGCACATAGGAAGTGCTGCCAATCCTCGCGTTCTGCGCCGCATAGACATGCTGGCGTGTCGCTAAGGCTTCTTCCATGCAGAAATGCATTGAGCGATCCGTGGCCCGTCAGCAGGAACCCAGCGCGCAGCGTGAAGCCAAACCTTCGTTCGCTGTAGACGAAGCCTGCGTTCGGGATGAAGCGGTGCGTCACCCGTCCTGGGGAGTCACCATCATCCCATCTGCGTTCCCACTCGCACAACAGGTCTTCGTCTAGTCGCGCCATCTTCTGCTTCCAGCTAAGATTTGCCAAATCTTCGCCGTACAGCCAATCGCTCTCCTCCAGCGGGTAGTCACGCTTTAGTTTGAAGCTGATTGCCAGGCGTCTGGCAACCAGATCAAACGGGGGGGCTCCAGCTAGTACTTGCAGCGCCATGGTGGACACTGTTCGGCATACCGGTAGGCATCCAATCAGGACGATCCGGCACCATGAGTCCGGCATATATTGTCCGCTTTGCGCGGGGACTGAGTCCCCAGTCGACCCGCAGTACGCGCGACAATGCCCCTACGACTCCGGTCAGCTTATCACGCAAGCCCGTGATGTGCGGGAGAAAACTCAACCGCTCGCCGACCGTGATGCCTAGGTACCGATACTTGCGCTTATATGGCAGGCTTGCTCCAGCAAACCGTACCACTGGCGGCCGTCTAAGTATGCCTTTGAGCAGCATGATCGCCGTCTTGCTAGTTGAAACGGCAACGCCGACTTCAACTCCCCAAGCGCCTACGATGGACATTAACTCACCTCCTTTTTGTTCGAGCTCTGATCGGGCATTCCCTTCGATGAGGAGGAGCAAGTCGTCAGCATACGCGCTGAGCGCACCAAGGGGCTCTAAGCGCTGGAGCAACACGTCCATTAAGATGTTCCATATAAATGGACCACTTATGGACCCCTGCGGGCAACCTCTTGTCACCGGAACAGTGGCTACTCCATGCCTACTGACGATGCTCGCACTCCGGCCGGAGAAGAAACTTCGCCACAAGCTTGCTTCTCGGCATCCCAGCTCAAGGAGGCGGCGTAGTGCAGCATTCCACTCAACGTTGTCGAAGGCTCCCTTGAAATCCACGAAGACTCCGAGCACGTATTTCGACCGGCTGGCCGAAACAGTACTCACGACGTGTTTCCAAGCATCCTCCACACAACGTCCTTGGCGAAAGCCAAATTGCCATCTGCAGCCATCCGGAATGGTGTCCCTCAGACGATTCACCATGATGCCCTCAAGCACTTTGCCCAGCACTGGCAACAGACAGATACCCCGATATGAGGTAGGATCGGTCCGGTCCTTATCGGGACCCTTCAGGAGTGGAACCACCCTGGGATGCTTCCATTCCGTTGGGAAATACCCTGTCTCCAGGCAGCGGGAATACATCGCTGTCATGTGCTGAGGGATGGCACGCCACAATGCCTTGCAAATGGCACCTGTGATGCCGTCCATGCCGGGAGAGCGTCTGCTCTTCAACCTGGCGACGCATGCATCAACCTCGAAAGCTTCGAGGGCCGGTGGAGCCTCGATCGGGATGGCAATGTGTGCATTCGTCTCCGCAACAGGAAAGAAGTTGCGAAGGAGCACACCCGCACAGTCGCGCCATGTTGCGACCAGCCTACCATCCGTTCGAAGGCATCCAATCTCCGTGCTCTTTTTGCGGCCTCGGCAAATCCTGTAGACGTGCCCCCATGGATCATCTCTGTTCTCTCCCACGAAGCGTCGCCAGTTGTCTTCCTTCGATCTCAGGATGAGCTTCTTGTACTGCGCTGAGGAGATCCTCAACGCGAGCACAAGTTCCTCTGCTGCGTCGGTCTCATGCCGACGAGCGTCCTGGAGCCTTCGCCTCAGTCTCCTGACCTCTCGGCGTTTGGAGTGTAGTTCGGCAGTCCACCAAACTACTTTTCTCGCGGCTCTCGGTGTGCTGCGTCCCAGCACTCTGTCGCACACACTGTGCACTACAGAGCGCAGTGCAGACACTTGGTTGTCCAACGGCGAGGGACAAGTTAGAGTTTCAGGAGGAAAGATTACTAAAATCATTGATAGTTGGGGTAGTAGGTGCAACGCCAGAAGATGTTGATTTGATATTGCAAACAGAACAGATGCGAGACAAGGAAGTAGTTAGGGTTCGAAAAATGCTAGAGGATGGAATTGAAGTAGATTTTGAAATGATAGATGGTATTGTTTACAAGAGGAGTTGTGAAAACAAACTATGTTTCTATGTACCAATGTGTATGGAAGAGAAGTCACACGAAAAACTAGGACATCTGGCCGCAGAGAAGTGCGTGAGTGACCTTTTGAGGACCTACTGGTTTCCGTCAATGAGAAGTAAAGTGGCAAGCTTCATCAGAAACTGTCTACCGTGTATACTACACTCGATGCCTAAAACAATCCATAACAGAACGCTCCATAGTATCCCAAAGTCGTGTGTTCCTTTTCATACCCTACATGTTGATCATTTGGGTCCATTGCCGAGTATTAGATCTAAGCGAAAACACCTCCTTGTGGTAATAGATGCATTCACTAAGTTTGTCAAATTGTTCCCGGTTAATAGTACCAGCACGCGGGAAGCGAAGGATGCCTTAAGTAAATATTTTGATTTCTATAGTCGCCCTACTAGGATAATATCAGATCGTGGGACCTGTTTCACCTCGTTAGAGTTCTCTAGTTTTCTGCAAGAGAGAGGGATAGAGCACATTAAGGTAGCTACAGGTGCACCGCAGGCGAATGGCCAAGTGGAGCGGGTGAATCGTGTTCTTACTCCTATGTTAGGAAAACTGTCAGAGCCCCTTGAGCAAGCCGATTGGTATAGGTTGATGAGCAAGGTAGAGCACGCCATTTATAACTCCGTTAACAGCAGTACGAAAAAGACACCTAGCACATTGTTATTTGGAATACCCCAGAAAGGACCCGTTGTAGATGAATTAACCGAATACCTAGAGGAGAAGTTAGCGTCAGAACTTAGAGAGTTGGAAACTATAAGAGAAATAGCAAGTGAGAACATACGGTTGTCGCAGAAAAGAAATGAGAAGATGTATGCCCATAAACATAGAGCCCCATTAAAGTATGAACCTGGTGACTATGTAGCAGTCCGGCATGTGGACACAACACCGGGGATCAATAAGAAGTTCGCACCAAAGTATCGAGGACCGTACAGGATCAATAGAGTTTTGGATAATGATCGTTATGAGGTTGTCGACATTGAGGACTGTCAGTTGACGCAAATGCCATTCCGAAGTATACTAGAACCAGCAAGGCTTAAACCCACGGTAGAGTGTAAGGATAAAACCATGGTCTCATGTTGTTAATCGATGAAGTAGTATGTTAAGTAAGACCACTAACCATACAGTATATGTATATACTGTAGTATATACAAACGAGAACACAGTTCTCTATATATATGGCGGTGAACAGCTCTCGGATCGTGGGCCACTGCTGATAGTCCCCACTGAAAACTTCAGTGTCACATGGAGGAAAACGGCAACCGCCGGACGTCGGCACTTGAACGGCCAGTTGAGGCGTGTGAGGGACAGTCGGGGGTTCGAGCTGATCGTTCAGTTCGGCAAGGCATTGCGCGTAGACCGCGTAGCAGTCATCGTACATCCCCAGGACGTCAGCTACCCTCTCTGGATCTACTTCCGTTATCGCCTCCACACAGGCCTCGAACTCCGCGTCCACCTTCGCCCACAGGCTTCGGAGTTGATCTCGATGGACTTGGGAGAGCGAGCGGGTTGGTGTGCTAGCATCTGGAGCGCTGAGCTTCTGGTCGAAGCGTGTCAGTCTGCTTGCAGCCAAGGCAAACTTAGACCGTGCGGAACTGGCGGCCGATTGGGCCATAGTGCTCGGAAACCGTGCGAGGGACGACCGAGGGGAGCAACAAGGCCTCAAAGGCATGTGGTGCGTGAGCCCTGGACGTGGTCGGACCACGCTCAGTTGGGGCCGGACGGGAAGATGTGGGCGTAGCGATTGAGCCGTTGGAGCTGGGTGGATGGGTTAAACTCAGCGAACTCACCCGCTTAAACTTCTTGCGAGATTTCTTATCACCAGTGGGCATGGTTGGCTGATGGATTTGCGATAACGCGTATCAGAGTCGCAAAGCAGGTGAGCGGAAATGGAGAAGTGGAAGTTTTGAACGACGAACCGTGGATATGTGGCCTTGGCGGAATTTATCGCGAGTATTTATATAGTAGAAGTCGGGCACCGTGGCCGGAATATAAATATAAAATACTAAACGGGTATATACAATACAATACAATAAATGTATGTATACACAGATGTGCAAGAGTTGTTAGTGGAAAATGCGTGCGCATATGTAAGATGATATGTATGGAGTCGTGTTTTATTTTTATTGGCAATATAATGAGTTAAATAAAGATTGGTTGTGATTTGTGATTTGTTATTCTATATTCTTTAAAACAAACGAAAGAACTATAACCCGTTGAATGAACACGGAATGAACAACAAATTAATTGCAAGAGTATGTCTTTTTGTTTGTTGTCAGCCGCTTGGATTGCGTTGCTTACACATATGTACATATGTATGTATGTTGGTGTGCATGTGCAGTTGTCAGCAGCGAAAGCTCAGCTGGTAGCTGGGAGCGGTAGGAATATGATTTACAGACAGCTATATATTAATGTGGGCACTGGATCGGAGGAGGAACGCAGGAGCTAGCTCGGATCAAATTAAACCTTTGGAGAAATAGGAGGCCACAACCGTTGGCAGAACGAAGTATGGTTTAATTTGGAGCTAGAGCGAGAAAGGCATATATGTACATATGCCGCGGGAACTCGGACTGGGATGGGAAACTCGCACAAAATCACTGCACTGGTGTTGGGCACAATCGAAGGGTTGTACTTATCTTACACTTGGAGCGATCCGCCGATGCTGGCTGGGGTGAGCTTCTCCTTATGGGGAAGTCGAAGATCCGGCTCGAAGGACCAATGTTTGTAGTGGAGCGGATCGAGGATCAATTATCCAACGGCGAGGTGTATGTTCCAGTATAAACTCCTAGCAGTCGTCACAGAAAGGAAAGGCCGATGGGTTTCGTTGTGTGTATATATATATATTGTTCATGTAGTTATTGGGTATTCGCGCGGTATGTCGACAGGTTGAAGCGGGGGTGAAAACGTAACTGACTCTCTATGCCTTATGATCTATGCTTTATGCTGCCTTTGTGCTGCGGTGAGCGCCGTGTGGATCGTGGATTGTGGATCCGAGCGCCCCTCCGAGCGCGCGAGCGCGAGCCGGGACCGAGGCGCGCGGAGCCGGCACAGTGCGCGGAAACTGTCTATTGCTGGCCTGAACATCCTCCCCCTCCTTGCAGGATTGCAAAGTATAATGGGGTGGCCTATGGCTGGGTGCACGCCCCCGACACGATCCATCCAAAAACGGTGCTCTGGGCCACCGGCAGGCCGTCCCTCACGCGCAAGGAACCCGGGCTGGATCACCTTCGGGTAGACATCTGCTCCCAAGATGAGCGAGATTGTCGCCGGTCGATGGAATTGTTCATCGGCAAGCCTCAGGTCACCGAAACGCGCCCGCACGGAATCGCTCAGCTGTCGGATAGGCGTGCGGACGCGCACACGGGGCTCGACCTTGAGCATCGTCTCCAACTGGAAGTCGCCCATTTTGGCGCGGATCACCGCCGTACACACTTTCTCGTCCCCCACACAAGTGGTGGGCAACTTGAAG
Organism: Drosophila persimilis; assembly: GCF_003286085.1. Taxonomy (NCBI): domain Eukaryota; kingdom Metazoa; phylum Arthropoda; class Insecta; order Diptera; family Drosophilidae; genus Drosophila; species Drosophila persimilis. The sequence goes on from NW_020825659.1 coordinate 55,291, forward strand.
GCGCTGGCCAAGGATTCGTCAATACAGCTCACCGGCGTGCATGGGTCGATGAGCGCCGCCGTCTCGAAGTTTTTGGAACCCGTATCCAAGACCACCAGCGCCGTCGGGAGTATGATGAGGCTCCGATGTTGTAGAAGTGAGTCGACGGATGGTGCCGGGGGGCCCTGCCACGGGGCGGCTCACGGGGAGACGCGGGCGGCGGTCGGCGTGGGCCGACGTGGATGGCGACGATGCCGCCGAGGCTGAGCGGGCTGGACGCCGAGGTCGGCGTTTGACGTGGGGCGCTGTAGATGGCGACGATGCTCCTGAGGCCGAGCGGACTGGACGACGAGACGAGGGTATGTGGAGTAGAGTGTGGTGGTTTTTTGCCACACACCCGGCACAGCCCGCCACTGCGACAATCCTGGCCGGAGTGTTGGTGGGCCAGGCAGTTCCCGCAATATTTGTTAATGAGGACAGCTTCGGAGTCTCTTCTCAGGGCTCAGGCGAAGGAAATGGTGACAGGTCCGTAGCGGATGAATTCCTCGGCAGACCCGGCAACGGTACGAGTTGATCCCTCGATCACGCCGGCTCTCCGTGGTGCGGCTGGCGCGGATCCGTGGGGCCATGTCTGGATGAGGATGGAACTAGGATGGAATAGAGAAGTCGAAGAAGTATTAGTACGGAGCTGTGAATGGGACAAGTGCACATTCACGTTATTGTTGGATGGAACTACGGGGTTCTACTGGCAGGAGAACGACCTTGACAATCGGTCTTTTGAGGGTACCGCGGGCAGTAAGGATATCCACCACACGGACCTTGTCGTCGGCACCGGGATACACGGAAGTTATCCTTCCGAGCCGCCATTCGTTGGACGGCAGGTTATCCTCCTTGATGACCACCATATCGCCAACCTGCAGATTTGGCGTCGGCGTCTGCCACTTAGTCCGCTTGTGGAGCTCCTTGAGGTATTCCTCCTTCCACCTTTGACAGAACTGTTGGTTGAGGGCCTTCAAATGCTGCCACCGATTGATGATCGAATTAAGGTTCCCCTTTATTTCGGGCTCATTAAGGGCTCCCCAATAAGGAAGTGCCCGGGAGTGAGGGCTAGCAGCTCCGTCGGATCATCGGACATCGGTGAGAGCGGCCTGGAATTGAGGCACGCTTCAATCTTCGCGAGCAGCGTAGAAAGCTCTTCAAACGTATACCTCCGAGTGGACGTGGCCTTGTAGAAGAGAGTTTTGGTTGCCGCCATGAAGAGTTATCCGGTGTGTAAATTGCGCGAGAAGGCGAGACAATCGACAATTATATGGGAGAATGATTGGATGTCGTTCGTCGTATCTTAGCACTTCAGAGCCTGCGACACGGCCGCATGCTCTGATCAACCCATGGCGGTCTAGGAAAGGGTTCATGTTCAGGATAGAACTTGACCTTGGCGTTGGCCGCTTAACGCTTAGGCAGCGATACTCCTCGGGGTATTCTCTACGCTGCGTCTCTAGGATAAGAGTTTTTTCAGCTTCGGTAATTTCGCCGCTCGTAAGATGGCCCTTTTGCGCGGTGGCTAACTTCCGGCAGCGCTTGGTGAAGCGCAGGATATATGCACGGACTCGTAGAGCTCTCTCCAGATTGGAGAATCGTTCGAGGAAGTCTTCGGCTGGGTTGAGTGCGAAATGGGCTTTTACAGTTCGCTGCTCTAAGGTCATAACGGGGGAGTTATTAACTGGTGCCGCCATTGATCTCGGCCCTTCTGCAGCCAAGTTGGTCCGTGCCACCAGAGTTGGTTCTCCACCAACTCCTGTAACGGCACGCCTCTGCTGGCTAAGTCCGCGGGGTTCTGTTCGGATGGAACGTGGCACCACTTCTCAATATCGGTCGCTTGAGATATCCTAGTCACTCGGTTGGCCACGAACGTGGTCCAGTGACACGCGGGCTTTGCCAGCCAGGCGAGGACTATGGTGGGAATCGGTCCAGCAATAGCAGCTCGTACTTGCTGTTGGCATATTCGCAGGATAGCCGCCGCCATTCGGACAAAAGCACTGCCCCGCAAAGCTCTAACCGGGGGAGCGACACGGTTTTCACGGGTGCGACTCGCGTTTTCGCTGTGAGAAGCTGCACTTCGACCAAACGGTCACCTCAATGCGGACGTAGATGGCGGCACCGTAAGCCCTCTCGGATGCATCGCAGAACCCATGATGTTCGACTTTTACCGCTGGCCGGGAGCCGACCCATCTTGGAATATGGATTTGGTCGAGAGCGGAGTAGCTCCGCAGGAAACTTTGCCAGCGCTGGCGCATCTCGCTTGGAAGCTCATCGTCCCATCCCAGGTCCTGCAACCAGATTTCTTGCATGAAGATCTTGGACCGAACAATGAATGGGGCCAACCACTCCGCGGGGTCGAACAGCCTTGCGATCTGGGACAGAACTGCTCGCTTGGTGTATGACGACTCAGGCGTTAACTCGGGAGGGACAAAAAAAAACTCGTCTGAAGTCGCTTTCCAGCGAATCCCGAGAGTCTTAGCCGTGCTCTCTTCCTTCCATCTCCAGAAAATCTGTGTGGAGACGATGAGCACTCGGAATTCCTGCCAGAATAGCTTTGTGGTTTGAAGTCCACTTCCGCAGCGGAAAACCTGCAGAGCTAAGTGCGGCCTGCAACTCGCGGATCGTTAGTCGAGCCTCATCGGTAGAATCCGCTCCGGCTAGGACATCGTCGACATACATGATGATCGGATAATGCGACTTGCTTTCGGAAATCTGGACTGGACGTCGCTTGCTAGCTGTTGCAACACTCGGATGGCAAGAAAAGGAGCGCAATTGACCTCCGAAGGTTACGGTCTTAAGTTCATAGTCGCGGATGAGTCCCTCCTTGTTTCGAAATAATATTCGCTGGAAAGGGGTGTGTTTCGGGTCAACCCAAATTTGGCGATACATCTTGGTGATGTCCGCGTTGAAACGTACCGGAAATAACGCCACTTCAGGATCTGGAGGGTCAAGTCAGATTGGAGGACCGGGCCGGCGTGCAGAAGATCATTCAAACTTGGTCGACGGGCTGGATGCGTTAAATACCACGCGGACCTTCGTGGTAGTGCTCTCAGGCTTGAAGACAGCGTGGTGTGGAAGGTAGTAGGTTGAGGACCCATGAGTCGGAGGAAACTTCTGTCATATGTTCAAGCTCTAGGTATTCTTGGATTACGGTGTCGTACTGCTCTTGTAGGGGACCGTTCTTTTCAAGCGATTTTCGTTTCTTAGGAATTGGGCCAGCGC
>NW_020825660.1:0-47420 GCF_003286085.1 Drosophila persimilis
ATTTTGGTCATTATACTAAACTAACGTAACGTAAGCGTAGCTTTATCTATGCTCGCTCAGCAACATGCTCTCATTTAATCATCTATTCTTATCTATGATCGCTCTTGTTATCTTTTCTTTCCTATGGCCGTCGCTAAGCCGTCAGCAGCTGCGCCTGCTCTAGCAGTTACCGCTTGATATAGTTGGAGAACAGACCCTTTTTGTCCCCAATCTATTACTTTGGCTCGAGATCGGCTCGCTTGCCTCATCCAAGTGTGTCACTCTAATACTATTGTAAAAGGCTCTGGCATCTTCGGCCACCCTCAACACACAAAATACCTATAATAAAATTTATAACGTTTTCGGAAATTAATAATTTGTGAAATTATTGAACAATCATAGTCAGCGAAAAAGCTCGTTGTCTCAACATTTGGTGACCCCGACGTGATCGTCAGTAACAATTTGGAAATAAACAATTATAAACAGTGAAAATTATCCGCTAAACATAACTGTTCGAACGCGAAGCGGTTAGTTCCCATTTCGTCGCGCGCTTGCTTACAAGCACTAATACAGCTACGTGCATTAGCGGCTTCGGGTTCGCTGCACTTGCGCTTGCATACCAAAAAAAATCAAACGGTTGGTTCTTCGATTCTTCTTTGTGCTTTGCTCGCTGCTGCCTGTCGAAAATGGATGAGTCTAATGACGTGCCGGAAAACAGGGTGTCTTTTTACAAACTAAAGGCACTCTCAATATACAACAAAGCCGTTTCACTTCGAGAGACGATATTGAATGATGAAAACAACCCAATCAGTGAAGATGCGCTAAGTGTTCATTTAAAATTCTTGGAAAAAATATCCGACTCATTTAATGTTACTCATTCTAATTTAGAAGAGCTTGATGTAAGCGAAATTGGCAGCGACTTAAGCAACAATTTTGAGGATTTGGCGATGGAAATCGAAGTTCGTATTCACTCAGCACTCCGCAGGACTACCCAGAACATGCCGCATCACTCAACGATACGACCCGAGCTCAACGTTACTGCCTCCGGAAATGTACGGTCACGATATCATATTCCTGACATTAAACTTCCCACTTTCCGTGGAGGTTATACTGAGTGGGCAGACTTTTACTCGATGTTTAGCACAGTAATAGATCAGGAGCCCTTTCTATCAAAGATTGAGAAGTTCCAGCACCTGCGCTCATGTTTGGATGGACCTGCCCTGGAGGCTGTTCGCTCTTTGGAAGTATCGGAGAGCAATTATGATATTGCATTGGACATTTTAAACAATCGTTTCAATAATAAACGTTTAATCTTTCAGGCACACGTCGCTGAGATTCTGAGGCATGAGAAGGTTGAAGATGGGTCAACTACAAAGCTACGTACTTTATCGGACAAGCTTCATTCTCACATGAGAGCGCTTAGATCGATGGGTACCATGGAGGAAATAGCTGGATGCATCATCGTTCACTCCACATACAAGTATCTCGACTCTGATACCAGGACCAAATGGGAGGAGCTGTCGCCCCCTAACGTCATACCAACATGGGACCATTTTTCGGCTTTTTTTGAGAGGAGATGTCAAGCCATGGAGACCATGGATCAAGCTATGTTGATTCAAATCCATAGCAGTCAGGTTGGAAAACATAAACGAATCACTCATTCAAAACACAGTCTTGTTGCTACAAATACAATCGTATTGGAATGCGTGTTCTGTGATAATAAAGGGCATAACATTTACAGCTGCACTCGCTTTGGAAACCTTTCGCCATCTTTGCGTCTTAGAGAGGCAAGGAAGCTTAGAGTTTGCTTCAACTGTTTGAAGAAGGGACATCGGAATACCTCCTGCAGTTCAGGCTCTTGTCGCACATGCGGTGAAAAGCATCATACCCTTTTACATATCAACAATCCGCTGCCTACTTCAGTTAACACGGAACCTGCAAACGCTACTACGTCTCCTATTCAGACAGACTTATGCCCAGGCCCCAATCTTTCAAGTTCTCTTGTTGCCGCTTCATCACCATGCTCGCCTCCTGCTCAGAATCTTAGCTCAGACGTAGTGCTTCTAGCCACGACAGTCATTATGATAAAGAGTCGAGTTGGTGATCTTCTTCCTTGCCGGGCTCTTCTGGATTCAGGCTCTCAGATTAATTTAATAACCTCTCGCTTTGCTCAGAGGCTTCAGCTGAAACGAGCCAAAGGGTCGGTATCAGTATCGGGTATCGGCGCTGATTCTGCATTTCACACGGAAGGTTCAGTTAATTTGGTCATTCAATCCAGGACTTTCCGATTACTTCACGAGTCTCACAGCTCTCGTTGCTCCACGTATTACAGGAAACCAGCCTGCTTCTTCATTTGATGTATCCAAATGGGAAATGCCATCCAATATCAGCCTTGCTGACCCACACTTTAACAAATCTCAGCGCATCGATGTACTTATTGGAGCCAGCTTATTTTACGACATTTTATGCGTTGGACAGATCAAATTGGAGAGGGGACTTCCTATAATACAAAAAACCCGTCTCGGCTGGGTTGTCACAGGTGGAGGTCAGTACTCCCGCAGCTCAGTGCTCCTAGCTGCCTCTAGTTCGACGGAATTGAGTCAAACGCCTACCGTTGGTTTGGATGAGCTAGTGCGAAGGTTCTGGGAAGTGGAAAACTGCCACGGTCCCGCTACAGAAGCAACAAAGGAGGAAATTGCTTGCGAGGAACATTTCAAAAAACATTGCGGTCGGCTTCCAAGTGGCGAATATTGCGTTCAATTGCCTTTAAAGCTGAGTGACAGTCTTCTTGGAGATTCTTATCAACAAGCCTATCGCAGATTTCTCAATCTAGAGCGCAAGTTGGTTCGCAAACCGCTTCTCAAGGCCCAATACGCCGCATTTATAAAGGAATACGTCGATTTGAATCACATGTCCCCTGTCAAAAGTGACGCACTTAAACAATGCAAATTTTTTCTTCCTCATCACTGCGTCTTAAGAGAAGACAAAACCACCACAAAACTCCGAGTAGTTTTCGACGGTTCCGCTTGTACATCTACAGGATATTCCCTCAACGATATATTGATGTCAGGCCCAACAATTCAGCCAAAGTTAGTTACGACTCTTCTTCGATTTCGTACCTTTCGTATAGCATTGACTGGTGACATTTGTAAAATGTATAGATGCGTCCGTGTCTCGCCCCAAGATAGTTTTCTGCAGTGCATACTGTGGCGTGACTCACCCCTCGAGGAGCTAAGGACATTCAAGCTGGATACCGTGACCTATGGAACGAAACCAGCAGCATTTCTGGCCGTCCGTTCTATGCACCAACTAGCGGCAGACGAGAGTTCGTCATATCCAATTGGCTCTGAAGTTGTGCTGCGGGACTTTTACGTGGATGATTTGCTAACGGGGGGAGATACTACAAATGAGGTGCTGGAAATAATTCGCCAGGTGTCAGGACTATTAGCCAAAGGAAATTTCAAGATCAGAAAATGGTGTTCCAACGATACATATGTACTCGATCAAACACCCCATGAAGATAGGGAAACATTTGTTAAATTTACTGATGGCAGCGATGTAACCAAGACGCTAGGTTTAGCATGGAATCCCACTTCGGATGAGCTATTATTTTCATTCTGTCCCAATCAAGTCCCTTCGAAACCAACTAAGCGAGTTGTATTGTCAACTATTGCACGATTTTATGATCCACTCGGACTTATAGGGCCAGTTATTACTAAAGCAAAAATATTTCTACAGCAGCTGTGGAAAGAAAAGCTTCATTGGGATGAAAGTCTGCCAGTCTCCTTACGCACAACTTGGATCAACTTTATTCAGCAGTTTGACTCTATGCAACAAATTTCTTTCCCGCGCCTATCTTTCCTTCGAAGCAGCAACCTTGAAATGCATGGATTTTGTGATGCCAGCATGAGTGCTTATGGAGCTTGCATCTACGCTGTTTCGCAAGGCGACAATGGAGTCAAGGCAAATCTTCTATCTTCCAGATCTCGTGTAGCGCCACTGAAGACTATCACAATACCCAAGTTGGAATTATGTGGTGCAGCGCTACTCGCTCAGCTTATGCATGAAGTGTCTTTGATGAACTTCAAGTGCTCTTATTATTGCTGGTGTGACTCCACAGTCGTTTTGGCTTGGATCAAGAATCAACCATCCAACTTCAATGTATTTGTCGCTAATAGACTTTCTGTTATTCAGGAACTCACATCTGGAATGTCTTGGCTGCACGTGCCAACTGATCTAAACCCTGCCGATATGCTTTCTCGAGGATCATTACCAGCTGAGCTCATCAATTCTCATCTTTGGAAGTATGGACCTACATACTTGACAGCCAGTAAGGATCAATGGCCAAATACACCTGCTCTTCCAGAGCCGGTTTTGGAGGCACGAAAAACCATACTAATTACAAACTGCGCGTCAAGATATTTGGTGGAAGAATCAAAGTTTGTAAATTCCTTCCCCAAAATGCAACGAATTTTTGCGTATGTATGCAAATTCATTCATCGACGAAAGTCTGGAATAACTGTGGAGGACTTGCGTTTGGGAACCGAACTGCTTATTCGTCTTACTCAACAATCTCGTCTATCCACTGAAATAAGAGCCCTGGAAACGCGAAAGGACATCAAGGCTTCAAGCTCGATCGCCTCTCTTTCGCCATTTTTAGATGATTGCGGTTTGCTTCGAGTTGGAGGGCGTCTTAAAAACTCTACCTTGGACTTTGAAGCACGGCATCCCATAATATTGCCCAAGAATCATTCCATCACTTCTGCTCTGATACGGCACTTACACGAAAAGCACCTTCACGCTGGACCCCAGTCGCTATTAGCCATCATTCGTCAAACGTACTGGCCAATCGGTGGCCGAAAGACCGTAGCACACGTAATCCAAAAGTGTGTCAGATGCTTTAGAGTGAAGCCTCGAACTCTCGAGCAAATAATGGCAGATCTTCCGGTGGACAGAGTCAGCGAATCTCGTGCATTTTTAGTTACCGGCGTGGACTATTGCGGTCCGTTCCTGTATAAATCAGAAGTTCGAAACCGGCCCCCACTAAAGTGCTACATGAGCATTTTTATATGCTTCTCCACCAAGGCGGTTCACATCGAGCTTGTGAAGGATCTTACAACAGCTGCGTTCCTCTCTGCTCTTCGCCGTTTCATTTGCACCCGTGGAAGACCGATTCGTATTTGGTCAGATAATGCCACAAATTTTGTTGGAGCGCGGAACGAACTGGCGGAACTTAAGTCGCTATTCCTAAGCGACAGTCATCAAGAAGCCGTGCATCAAGCTTTTCTCAACGATTGCATCGATTGGCGTTTCATTCCTCCTAGATCGCCACATTTTGGAGGATTGTGGGAGGCGTCAGTCAAGCTTGCTAAGCATCATCTTCGACGTGCCCTCGGATCCTCGCTTCTTGGATTTGATGAGCTGCGCACTCTCGCGTGCAATATCTGTGCAATCATTAATTCAAGGCCATTGTTTCCTCTTTCAGAGAACCCTGCAGATCTCGATGTACTCACGCCCAGCCATTTTCTAGTTGGCGCCCCTATCACAACCTTCTTGGAGCCTGACTTGGTTCATTTAAACGTCGATCGCTTGGACCGTTGGCAGAAGGTCACACAGCTTCAGCAAATCTTTTGGTCTCGCTGGCGCCAATCGTATTTAACCAGTCTTCAAGAAAGAACGAAGTGGCGCACCCGGAATCCTGAGCTTCACGTCAATGATGTCGTTCTTGTTAAGGACGAGAACTTCCCTCCTCTGAAGTGGCCTCTAGCGAGAATCCTCGAGCTCATCCCAGGAGCTGATGGCGTATCTCGAGTCGCCTTGATCAGGATGGCTACAGGTGTTAGCCGAAGAGCACTTGCAAAACTATGTCTATTGCCTCTACGAGATGAGGTGAAAGGCATGGATCCTTCCACGGGGGGAGTATGTTCGGGCGAAGCCCGAGTGTAAATTTTATACCATTGTTTTATTCCCTATCAATTCACTTTCTTTTCTATTTTGGTCATTATACTAAACTAACGTAACGTAAGCGTAGCTTTATCTATGCTCGCTCAGCAACATGCTCTCATTTAATCATCTATTCTTATCTATGCTCGCTCTTGTTATCTTTTCTTTCCTATGCCGTCGCTAAGCCGTCAGCAGCTGCGCCTGCTCTAGCAGTTACCGCTTGATATAGTTGGAGAACAGACCCTTTTTGTCCCCAATCTATTACTTTGGCTCGAGATCGGCTCGCTTGCCTCATCCAAGTGTGTCACTCTAATACTATTGTAAAAGGCTCTGGAATCTTCGGCCACCCTCAACACACAAAATACCTATAATAAAATTTATAACGTTTTCGGAAATTAATAATTTGTGAAATTATTGAACAATCATAGTCAGCGAAAAAGCTCGTTGTCTCAACATTTGGTGACCCCGACGTGATCGTCAGTAACAATTTGGAAATAAACAATTATAAACAGTGAAAATTATCCGCTAAACATAACTGTTCGAACGCGAAGCGGTTAGTTCCCATTTCGTCGCGCGCTTGCTTACAAGCACTAATACAGCTACGTGCATTAGCGGCTTCGGGTTCGCTGCACTTGCGCTTGCATACCAAAAAAAATCAAACGGTTGGTTCTTCGATTCTTCTTTGTGCTTTGCTCGCTGCTGCCTGTCGAAAATGGATGAGTCTAATGACGTGCCGGAAAACAGGGTGTCTTTTTACAAACTAAAGGCACTCTCAATATACAACAAAGCCGTTTCACTTCGAGAGACGATATTGAATGATGAAAACAACCCAATCAGTGAAGATGCGCTAAGTGTTCATTTAAAATTCTTGGAAAAAATATCCGACTCATTTAATGTTACTCATTCTAATTTAGAAGAGCTTGATGTAAGCGAAATTGGCAGCGACTTAAGCAACAATTTTGAGGATTTGGCGATGGAAATCGAAGTTCGTATTCGCTCAGCACTCCGCAGGACTACCCAGAACATGCCGCATCACTCAACGATACGACCCGAGCTCAACGTTACTGCCTCCGGAAATGTACGGTCACGATATCATATTCCTGACATTAAACTTCCCACTTTCCGTGGAGGTTATACTGAGTGGGCAGACTTTTACTCGATGTTTTGCACAGTAATAGATCAGGAGCCCTTTCTATCAAAGATTGAGAAGTTCCAGCACCTGCTCTCATGTTTGGATGGACCTGCCCTGGAGGCTGTTCGCTCTTTGGAAGTATCGGAGAGCAATTATGATATTGCATTGGACATTTTAAACAATCGTTTCAATAATAAACGTTTAATCGTTCAGGCACACGTCGCTGAGATTCTGAGGCATGAGAAGGTTGAAGATGGGTCAACTACAAAGCTACGTACTTTATCGGACAAGCTTCATTCTCACATGAGAGCGCTTAGATCGATGGGTACCATGGAGGAAATAGCTGGACGCATCATCGTTCACTCCACATACAAGTATCTCGACTCTGATACCAGGACCAAATGGGAGGAGCTGTCGCCCCCTAACGTCATACCAACATGGGACCATTTTTCGGCTTTTTTGGAGAGGAGATGTCAAGCCATGGAGACCATGGATCAAGCTATGTTGATTCAAATCCATAGCAGTCAGGTTGGAAAACATAAACGAATCACTCATTCAAAACACAGTCTTGTTGCTACAAATACAATCGTATTGGAATGCGTGTTCTGTGATAATAAAGGGCATAACATTTACAGCTGCACTCGCTTTGGAAACCTTTCGCCATCTTTGCGTCTTAGAGAGGCAAGGAAGCTTAGAGTTTGCTTCAACTGTTTGAAGAAGGGACATCGGAATACCTCCTGCAGTTCAGGCTCTTGTCGCACATGCGGTGAAAAGCATCATACCCTTTTACATATCAACAATCCGCTGCCTACTTCAGTTAACACGGAACCTGCAAACGCTACTACGTCTCCTATTCAGACAGACTTATGCCCAGGCCCCAATCTTTCAAGTTCTCTTGTTGCCGCTTCATCACCATGCTCGCCTCCTGCTCAGAATCTTAGCTCAGACGTAGTGCTTCTAGCCACGACAGTCATTATGATAAAGAGTCGAGTTGGTGATCTTCTTCCTTGCCGGGCTCTTCTGGATTCAGGCTCTCAGATTAATTTAATAACCTCTCGCTTTGCTCAGAGGCTTCAGCTGAAACGAGCCAAAGGGTCGGTATCAGTATCGGGTATCGGCGCTGATTCTGCATTTCACACGGAAGGTTCAGTTAATTTGGTCATTCAATCCAGGACTTCCGATTACTTCACGAGTCTCACAGCTCTCGTTGCTCCACGTATTACAGGAAACCAGCCTGCTTCTTCATTTGATGTATCCAAATGGGAAATGCCATCCAATATCAGCCTTGCTGACCCACACTGAGTGGGCAGACTTTTACTCGATGTTTAGCACAGTAATAGATCAGGAGCCCTTTCTATCAAAGATTGAGAAGTTCCAGCACCTGCGCTCATGTTTGGATGGACCTGCCCTGGAGGCTGTTCGCTCTTTGGAAGTATCGGAGAGCAATTATGATATTGCATTGGACATTTTAAACAATCGTTTCAATAATAAACGTTTAATCTTTCAGGCACACGTCGCTGAGATTCTGAGGCATGAGAAGGTTGAAGATGGGTCAACTACAAAGCTACGTACTTTATCGGACAAGCTTCATTCTCACATGAGAGCGCTTAGATCGATGGGTACCATGGAGGAAATAGCTGGATGCATCATCGTTCACTCCACATACAAGTATCTCGACTCTGATACCAGGACCAAATGGGAGGAGCTGTCGCCCCCTAACGTCATACCAACATGGGACCATTTTTCGGCTTTTTTGGAGAGGAGATGTCAAGCCATGGAGACCATGGATCAAGCTATGTTGATTCAAATCCATAGCAGTCAGGTTGGAAAACATAAACGAATCACTCATTCAAAACACAGTCTTGTTGCTACAAATACAATCGTATTGGAATGCGTGTTCTGTGATAATAAAGGGCATAACATTTACAGCTGCACTCGCTTTGGAAACCTTTCGCCATCTTTGCGTCTTAGAGAGGCAAGGAAGCTTAGAGTTTGCTTCAACTGTTTGAAGAAGGGACATCGGAATACCTCCTGCAGTTCAGGCTCTTGTCGCACATGCGGTGAAAAGCATCATACCCTTTTACATATCAACAATCCGCTGCCTACTTCAGTTAACACGGAACCTGCAAACGCTACTACGTCTCCTATTCAGACAGACTTATGCCCAGGCCCCAATCTTTCAAGTTCTCTTGTTGCCGCTTCATCACCATGCTCGCCTCCTGCTCAGAATCTTAGCTCAGACGTAGTGCTTCTAGCCACGACAGTCATTATGATAAAGAGTCGAGTTGGTGATCTTCTTCCTTACCGGGCTCTTCTGGATTCAGGCTCTCAGATTAATTTAATAACCTCTCGCTTTGCTCAGAGGCTTCAGCTGAAACGAGCCAAAGGGTCGGTATCAGTATCGGGTATCGGCGCTGATTCTGCATTTCACACGGAAGGTTCAGTTAATTTGGTCATTCAATCCAGGACTTCCGATTACTTCACGAGTCTCACAGCTCTCGTTGCTCCACGTATTACAGGAAACCAGCCTGCTTCTTCATTTGATGTATCCAAATGGGAAATGCCATCCAATATCAGCCTTGCTGACCCACACTTTAACAAATCTCAGCGCATCGATGTACTTATTGGAGCCAGCTTATTTTACGACATTTTATGCGTTGGACAGATCAAATTGGAGAGGGGACTTCCTATAATACAAAAAACCCGTCTCGGCTGGGTTGTCACAGGTGGAGGTCAGTACTCCCGCAGCTCAGTGCTCCTAGCTGCCTCTAGTTCGACGGAATTGAGTCAAACGCCTACCGTTGGTTTGGATGAGCTAGTGCGAAGGTTCTGGGAAGTGGAAAACTGCCACGGTCCCGCTACAGAAGCAACAAAGGAGGAAATTGCTTGCGAGGAACATTTCAAAAAACATTGCGGTCGGCTTCCAAGTGGCGAATATTGCGTTCAATTGCCTTTAAAGCTGAGTGACAGTCTTCTTGGAGATTCTTATCAACAAGCCTATCGCAGATTTCTCAATCTAGAGCGCAAGTTGGTTCGCAAACCGCTTCTCAAGGCCCAATACGCCGCATTTATAAAGGAATACGTCGATTTGAATCACATGTCCCCTGTCAAAAGTGACGCACTTAAACAATGCAAATTTTTTCTTCCTCATCACTGCGTCTTAAGAGAAGACAAAACCACCACAAAACTCCGAGTAGTTTTCGACGGATCCGCTTGTACATCTACAGGATATTCCCTCAACGATATATTGATGTCAGGCCCAACAATTCAGCCAAAGTTAGTTACGACTCTTCTTCGATTTCGTACCTTTCGTATAGCATTGACTGGTGACATTTGTAAAATGTATAGATGCGTCCGTGTCTCGCCCCAAGATAGTTTTCTGCAGGTGTCAGGACTATTAGCCAAAGGAAATTTCAAGATCAGAAAATGGTGTTCCAACGATACATATGTACTCGATCAAACACCCCATGAAGATAGGGAAACATTTGTTAAATTTACTGATGGCAGCGATGTAACCAAGACGCTAGGTTTAGCATGGAATCCCACTTCGGATGAGCTATTATTTTCATTCTGTCCCAATCAAGTCCCTTCGAAACCAACTAAGCGAGTTGTATTGTCAACTATTGCACGATTTTATGATCCACTCGGACTTATAGGGCCAGTTATTACTAAAGCAAAAATATTTCTACAGCAGCTGTGGAAAGAAAAGCTTCATTGGGATGAAAGTCTGCCAGTCTCCTTACGCACAACTTGGATCAACTTTATTCAGCAGTTTGACTCTATGCAACAAATTTCTTTCCCGCGCCTATCTTTCCTTCGAAGCAGCAACCTTGAAATGCATGGATTTTGTGATGCCAGCATGAGTGCTTATGGAGCTTGCATCTACGCTGTTTCGCAAGGCGACAATGGAGTCAAGGCAAATCTTCTATCTTCCAGATCTCGTGTAGCGCCACTGAAGACTATCACAATACCCAAGTTGGAATTATGTGGTGCAGCGCTACTCGCTCAGCTTATGCATGAAGTGTCTTTGATGAACTTCAAGTGCTCTTATTATTGCTGGTGTGACTCCACAGTCGTTTTGGCTTGGATCAAGAATCAACCATCCAACTTCAATGTATTTGTCGCTAATAGACTTTCTGTTATTCAGGAACTCACATCTGGAATGTCTTGGCTGCACGTGCCAACTGATCTAAACCCTGCCGATATGCTTTCTCGAGGATCATTACCAGCTGAGCTCATCAATTCTCATCTTTGGAAGTATGGACCTACATACTTGACAGCCAGTAAGGATCAATGGCCAAATACACCTGCTCTTCCAGAGCCGGTTTTGGAGGCACGAAAAACCATACTAATTACAAACTGCGCGTCAAGATATTTGGTGGAAGAATCAAAGTTTGTAAATTCCTTCCCCAAAATGCAACGAATTTTTGCGTATGTATGCAAATTCATTCATCGACGAAAGTCTGGAATAACTGTGGAGGACTTGCGTTTGGGAACCGAACTGCTTATTCGTCTTACTCAACAATCTCGTCTATCCACTGAAATAAGAGCCCTGGAAACGCGAAAGGACATCAAGGCTTCAAGCTCGATCGCCTCTCTTTCGCCATTTTTAGATGATTGCGGTTTGCTTCGAGTTGGAGGGCGTCTTAAAAACTCTACCTTGGACTTTGAAGCACGGCATCCCATAATATTGCCCAAGAATCATTCCATCACTTCTGCTCTGATACGGCACTTACACGAAAAGCACCTTCACGCTGGACCCCAGTCGCTATTAGCCATCATTCGTCAAACGTACTGGCCAATCGGTGGCCGAAAGACCGTAGCACACGTAATCCAAAAGTGTGTCAGATGCTTTAGAGTGAAGCCTCGAACTCTCGAGCAAATAATGGCAGATCTTCCGGTGGACAGAGTCAGCGAATCTCGTGCATTTTTAGTTACCGGCGTGGACTATTGCGGTCCGTTCCTGTATAAATCAGAAGTTCGAAACCGGCCCCCACTAAAGTGCTACATGAGCATTTTTATATGCTTCTCCACCAAGGCGGTTCACATCGAGCTTGTGAAGGATCTTACAACAGCTGCGTTCCTCTCTGCTCTTCGCCGTTTCATTTGCACCCGTGGAAGACCGATTCGTATTTGGTCAGATAATGCCACAAATTTTGTTGGAGCGCGGAACGAACTGGCGGAACTTAAGTCGCTATTCCTAAGCGACAGTCATCAAGAAGCCGTGCATCAAGCTTTTCTCAACGATTGCATCGATTGGCGTTTCATTCCTCCTAGATCGCCACATTTTGGAGGATTGTGGGAGGCGTCAGTCAAGCTTGCTAAGCATCATCTTCGACGTGCCCTCGGATCCTCGCTTCTTGGATTTGATGAGCTGCGCACTCTCGCGTGCAATATCTGTGCAATCGTTAATTCAAGGCCATTGTTTCCTCTTTCAGAGAACCCTGCAGATCTCGATGTACTCACGCCCAGCCATTTTCTAGTTGGCGCCCCTATCACAACCTTCTTGGAGCCTGACTTGGTTCATTTAAACGTCGATCGCTTGGACCGTTGGCAGAAGGTCACACAGCTTCAGCAAATCTTTTGGTCTCGCTGGCGCCAATCGTATTTAACCAGTCTTCAAGAAAGAACGAAGTGGCGCACCCGGAATCCTGAGCTTCACGTCAATGATGTCGTTCTTGTTAAGGACGAGAACTTCCCTCCTCTGAAGTGGCCTCTAGCGAGAATCCTCGAGCTCATCCCAGGAGCTGATGGCGTATCTCGAGTCGCCTTGATCAGGATGGCTACAGGTGTTAGCCGAAGAGCACTTGCAAAACTATGTCTATTGCCTCTACGAGATGAGGTGAAAGGCATGGATCCTTCCACGGGGGGAGTATGTTCGGGCGAAGCCCGAGTGTAAATTTTATACCATTGTTTTATTCCCTATCAATTCACTTTCTTTTCTATTTTGGTCATTATACTAAACTAACGTAACGTAAGCGTAGCTTTATCTATGCTCGCTCAGCAACATGCTCTCATTTAATCATCTATTCTTATCTATGCTCGCTCTTGTTATCTTTTCTTTCCTATGCCGTCGCTAAGCCGTCAGCAGCTGCGCCTGCTCTAGCAGTTACCGCTTGATATAGTTGGAGAACAGACCCTTTTTGTCCCCAATCTATTACTTTGGCTCGAGATCGGCTCGCTTGCCTCATCCAAGTGTGTCACTCTAATACTATTGTAAAAGGCTCTGGCATCTTCGGCCACCCTCAACACACAAAATACCTATAATAAAATTTATAACGTTTTCGGAAATTAATAATTTGTGAAATTATTGAACAATCCACGCACGCATGTATAATGTATGTAGACGTATGTATAAGTGAGAGACATAACGAAGCGACGTTCTCTTATCTCCCTTTTGTTCTCTATTTCGTTCGGTCTCTATCTGCCTGCGAGCAGAGCATTTTTTAGTCACAAATAAACCTTACATATGAATGGTTGCGTTTTTACTTTTCGGTACAAGAACTTCCCTTGCAACGGCAGCGAAATTCTGTCCAACACAAACCTGTTTCAAACGATTCATACTGGGTCAATCTAATAATATGAGGGAAAGGTTACAACCTCTATTCTACCTGAAATCCACTTATTCTTTTTGTGTAATCCTCACTTGGAAGAAACCTGTTTCAAACGAATCCTATGATTCTCTTGTAATAAGAGGAAGTGAAATTCAACCAATCAAAAGTAAAACAGAAAACATTTAAAATAAATAGTGGTTAAATGTGTTATATTTATTATATATGTACCATATGTATATTTTATTTTTAGAAAAATACATAAAATATTCTTATTATATAAATATGTATTTGTATTATTAAAATTTCGCCTCAGCTAATTTTACCGCAGCAATTAAGTCATCATCATCTTCGTCCCGAAGTAGTTCCTGGAGTTGAGATCTTTTATCATCATCCTGATTATCTACTAAATCGAAAATGTTGTCAAGCTCGGCTGAGAGTCCAGATTTATGGTTGATTCCGGTTGGGAATTGATAAAAATGATTTCAAGGTCATCCATCGTTGTTGAAAGATTACTAGTTTATTCTACTTTCTCAATCCTCTTTCTCAACCATGTAAAATCCTCTCAAATCGATCCTTCGCTCATTTATATTCTCTCTCCTCCCTCTTACTGTCAATGAACCTGTTTTTACGATTGGTCCCGTGTTGCGATTCAAACAACCCTCAAACAGGTAGGTCATCCCTTTGCAATGAATCTAATGTGATAGTTTAGAGCTATTTTTTAAGTGTTTCCTGAAAAACGGTTTCGATGCCCTTGAACCTTTCTACTTTGTCTATAATTTATATTCCTCCTTTGTGTACCTAACACTGTCCCATAGGAAAGTGCCTATATAATAACTACTGAGAGGCATTCTCCGTTTGATTGATGGTCATCGGGTAAGGCGGGAAACCTCAAGCATGTGGCACAAAAGGAGAAGCCGACACAGAAGCGGACGCAGGAAAAGAGCATGTGTCGGGTGTTGTAGACTCTGGGATATCAGAGGTGCAAAAAGATGACGGCGTTAGTAAGCGTAAATTCGACAAAGATTTTGTTGATTTTTATGAATGCGCTGGAATTGGACCGAGTTCTGCATGTTCAGGAGCACCTTTGACCAATTCAAGGTACTCCAATCCCAGCTTTGGCTGAGTGGGCACCTGAAGCGTCTTTTGGTCCACTTCGAAATCCTAACTTACGCTAATGACAAGATGCCCGAGGAGCAGATTCTCTGCTGCCTAAAAATAAAATTATTTTTTTTATAGAAAAAAAACGAGGAAATACGGATATTCCAGTCTATAAAACTCCACTTCGAGGACCAATACGTGTTCAAACATGAACATATTATCGTCAATACAATGCCACTTTCGGCCACTTGCAGAATGTTTAAATATATTATTGTACACATTCACTCATGTAACAAAACCGATCTCTAAAGAAGTCACATAAAGTAGACAATTTATGACTAAACGGGTGTAAACAGAGATCTGTAACCCATTAATGCGACAACAAAACACAAGTGGAGAAAACACTTAACAATTGCAGTCCTAAAATAAAACTAATGTAAGCACGTACTCAAATAGACACCCTCAGTAAGGTGTATCATCTGCGTAGGTCTAACGATAATTATAGACTACCAAATTGTACCTCCTACGTCATTGTCAAATAAAAGAATAAAATTTGGTTTGAATTTAAAACTCAACTCGCAAAAGTCAAGACTTTTCTTTTAAGGTCTTAACATTTTGGTCCTTCGAGACTCTCCGTTGTTTCCCCCCTGTGGTAAGAGCACGGAGTTAGACCAGCTCCTTTGAGACTGAACAAGTGTCTAGTTCACTGACAGCTAAAGGTATCAAAATAAAAATTCTGATTTCACCCCTATAGGAAGGAACAGAGTATAAAATAAATTAATGAAACAGAAGTTTCAATTAATAATTTGAAAAAATACGAGCTGGACAGGATGTATTTTAATAGATAAAGAAAGATGTATATCTATTGTAATTGTAAATAAAAATTTTTTCGCGACAGTGGCGTGAGGCCGGAACATCGAAAATTATAATCCGAAACATCGAAAGTGGTTAATGGCTAGCAATTTAAAAAACAAAAAAAAGGTGGCAAATAACTGTGACTGTGAAAAAATAAATAAATAAATTGCTTTGTGTGTGCCCACTGTGCCAGCGACAATAACTGCAGGGACAGGAAGATCAGCGACAGCGACTTCAGCAGCGACAACGATATCAGCAGCAGCAACAGCGGTATCAGCAGCAGTTATTTCAGCGGCAGCAGTAACAACAACAAGAGAAGCAGAATTCATCAGCTAAGTCTCATATCTCAAATTGTTTTTAAGTCGAATTAAGTAAAAAAAAAAAAAAAATGTTTAACTAAGATGTTGTCGGATTAAGAAGATTGAAGCTGGTCATTCGACCAGCGATGTAATCCAAACGTTAGGAGACCTTAAGATCAAAGTTACAGGCAATAATTCTGCACTGTTAGCATATGGAGTAGTCGATCATGACTACTATAAGAGGCAGCAGTACGAAAAAATGATTAAAAATATAGAGGACATACATAAAAAGTATGTAGAGTCAAAAATTAATGAAACCCTAATGAAAGGGAAGGTTGAAAAAACAAAGTTACAATCAGTGGAGGCTGGAGGAGTTTAATCATAGCTATGAAACAAACGACAGCTTCAATGAGCAGAGTGGGACTTTGATATTCAAAGCATGTTAAGCAACCTAGAAGTTAGGATGCAAACCGTAGCTGAGGGAAACAGCATGGATACTAAAAGGGCAACGATAAAAAAGAAGATATCGATTTGCCTGATCTTCCGAAAGTGGAAGTACCCAAATTCTCGGGCGAAGAAAAAGAGTGTGGGACGGCTTTTCACAAATATTTTGTGAATTAATTTATAACAGAGATAGTCTGAGTAAATCTCTAAAATTCAATTATTTGAAAATCGTGATAAAGGGTGAGGCACGTAGTATGGTAGCTCACCTTTTAACTGGGCCGCTGGAGAATTATAATGCCGCTTGGGAATTGCTGACCAAGCGGTATGAAAATAAGCGAACAATTTTTTCGGATCGGCTGAATCGATTAATAGACTTACCAATGCTAGATCACGATTCAGCGAAACATATTAAATGGTTTTCGGATTCTATAAATGAGTCAATACATTTAATTAAATTAAATCGAATCGATATGTATAAGAAATGCTTTTCTGAAATTTTATATGGGATTTGTAAAAAACATCAGCATACGATGCTCCATATTCCCTACGAAAAGAGGAAAAATGTTAACACTTGCTTGACAAAAGAACAAGCGGTCTTAGCCACAGCACTTATAAAAGTAAGGGGAGGAATCTCTTGGACGTTGTCATGCAATGACTGCATCTTTCAAGAGGCGATGCAGTTACTGCACCGTCAAGTGGACTGAAACCACCAGAAGGCTGTTACGCGCGGATCCCAGGCAAAACGCAGCCCTCCTCCCGCCCAACCGACCGAGGGGCGCTGACGCATGACGCGCGGTGCGTATCCGAACCGAACGCGAACATGCAAGAAAGATAGCTATTAGACTAACATTCGAGGAAAATTAGCACTAAACTTACTAAGAAACTAAGCATGCAATCAAAATACAAATACCACTACATTTACTAATTACTAGAAAGGTATGTAAGGATTAGCAAGTTAATAAGAGGAAGAAAATTAGTGTTGGATATAATATGGTAGAGGGAATTATAATCCGAGCATAAGACCTTAAACGGTTCATGCAAGGAATAATTCGATCTACAAAGTGGAAGGAACAACGGTATAAAATTTCTAGTCAGTCTAATAGGAATCGTGAAGTTTATGCGGCTCAACAGATCAGAGCTGTCTATGTCACCCCTGATCAAGTTGTGCATAAATATCACACCAAGCATTTTTCTACGGTTAACTAAGGATGGGAGGTTTACTAATAGTAGTCTACTAGAGTAAGATGGGAGTCTTAAACCCGCATCCCAGTTAAGGCCCCGCAGAGCAAAGAGTAAAAAGTTTTTCTGTACTGATTCTATACGGTCCTGGTGTACTTTGTACTGAGGGCACCATACACAGGATCGGACGAACAAGCGAGGTATAGAGAGTCTTTGTTATGTAGGGGTCGTTAAATTCCTTTGACCACCTCTTTACAAACCCAAGCACGCCCATGGCCTTATTTACCATGGTAGAAATGTGTTCGGAAAACTTTATCTTGGGGTCTAACATAAAACCCAGATCATCCACCAGGGTAATTCTCTCAAGAGAACCACCAAATAGGGTGTAGGGAGCCAACAAAGAGCTAGAACGATGAAATGTCATAACTTTGCATTTCGAGGCATTAAGGTGTAACAAGTTTGCACAACACCATGACTGAAAGCTATTGAGATCGGATTGCAAGCGAGAATGAAATGAAATGTCCTTGTACTGGACACAGAGTTTAACATCATCCGCATACATAAGTACTCGAGAGTATGTTAATACTGAAAATTTAGAATAGTTTTTCTAAATAAAAGAGACCGATAAACTTGGGTGACTGCAAATTTGTATTTTACGACGACGAAAAAAAGGAGTGCGTGCGTTCGTTTTCATACATTTTTCTCGACTTCTCTTCATATATTCAAACAATTTCTTCTTCGCCTATCTTACCTACGGTGGCAAAGCGGGGCGAATTCGCCAAGGGCGAGAGAGCGAGCTTTTATTGCGCTCCCGCTTTGCCCTAGCCTAACTTACACTAGACTTCATAAAATACGATCCTAATAACAATTATTATACGCCAAATGGCGCTACACCGGCCCCGTTGAAGGCCTGGAAGGCTTCAAACCAGTGGCAGAAGCGCCAACTTGTGGATTATCCTCCTGAACGTGGCTCCGCTGCTCGTCCTTAGGTCGACCACTCTAACCCTTCCTTTGCCTGGCCGCCATCGCTTTAAGCAGCTCAGACCCTCCTGGTCCGGGGTCCTGGGTGCTGGGGGTGCGATGAGCGGCCCGCCTGTCAGCAGGTGCCCGGGAGTCAGCGCGTCTCCGTCGCTTGGGTCTGGGCTTAGCGGTCCTATCGGGCACGAGTTGAGTACCGCCTCGATCCCGACCAGCACGGTCTCCAGCTCCTCTGCGGTGAGGAGAGCGCTTCCGACTGCACGTAGGAGTAGGCCCTTGGCAGACTTCACACCGGCCTCCCAAAGTCCGCCCATGTGCGGTGCTCGAGGCGGTATGAGGGCAAACTCGCACCCGCTTCTTGACGCGAATTCGCGTATCGCGTCCGCTACCGCTTCTATTTTCTTTCGCAGTTCGCTGAAGTGGCGACTTTCTCCGACGAAATTTGTCGCGTTGTCGCAGTTCACGCGTTGCGGACATCCTCGATGACCGACGAACCTTTGGAATGCCAACAAGAAGGAATTAGTCGTCAAATGGACGCAAAACAGAGTCGTATAGACTGGGCCACAAAAATCAACGCCACATACTGAAAATGGGCGGAGAGCACGGAGCCGGTCTGCGGGTAAGTTGCCCATCATTTGGGTCTGGAGTAGCGGCTTGCATTTAAAGCAACGAATACACGACCTAACTGTCGCCCTGCAGACCGCCTGAGCATTCACTATCCAAATGCGCTGTCTAAGGATACTCACGAGTGCTCGTGGGCCGGCATGAAAATTCGTTTGATGCAGATAGCGAACGTATGTCTGCACAAACTGCGAGCGTTTTGTCAATAACAAAGGAAACTTGGCATTATATGACATAGGAGCGTTAACTAGTCGCCCCCCAACTCGCAACAACGAAAAAGAGCACCATGTCCCAGCCTCTTCATGGATGAAGGGATTCAAGCGCTGAAGACTGGGGCCTAACTTGGTGCCTTTACGAACCCTTTCAACATCTTCTTGAGACTCATTTTTCTGTGTTATTTCGACTATTTTTAGAAACGCCTCGTCGTATTACGGATGACGGAATTTTTCCAAATTTGAGACTTTTGTCTTTGCATTTTCGGATGAAGCGGAACACGAAAACGAGTGACGATTATCCCTCGATTACATCCACTAAATAATTTGGCTTGGCCGCGACGGTCAGTCCGACCGATTTCTTCCGACTTTCCATTTGTAGCTCTTCTTCGGAAAGCTCGAAGTGTGGATTTCTGGGCCAGCTCTCTTCTTCAAACTTTAAGAACTCTGGTCCACCAAACCAGATCGACTGCACGATTTCCTCTACTTCACAACCTCTCGAAACTATGTCTGCTGGGTTCTGTTTTGTTGGCACATGCCGCCACGTAGCTTCACTTGACCACTCTTGAATCTTCGCTACTCGGTTCGGAACGAATGTTGACAACGACGAAGGGTGGGATCTGATCCAATGAAGAGTAACTTCTGAATCTGACCAGAATATCATTTTCTCTATTGGAACCTTGAGCAGTGATTTGATTCGGTGACAGGTCTGCTAGAAGGTGAGCGGCACATAACTCAAGCTGTTCGGGCCAGCCGCTGAAGAATAACCGTAACTTTAACATTATTATTGTATGAGCAGAGAGAGCCGCCTATGTTGTAAAACGTTGACGGGTGGCAGAGCTGCGGCGCTCTCCCGCTAAAGGGGCTCTCTGCCGCCGCCACTTCGGCAACTACTTTGATCTGCTGCCGCCACTTCGGCAATCACTTTGATCTAACACCGTCGTCTATAGTTTAGTTCTATGCTAACCCCTCTGCGCATTGGTTGAATATCGATCTCGCATAACTTTTATCTGGCAATTGCAAGCAATCGGCTTCCGCTAAGCCACCAAGATTAAATACGAATTATAAAGTTTAACCCAAAATATCTTTTCATTTTTGAAACACATAGGTGCCATAAAAGCTTGGCCCCGACGTGATATAAAACCAATGCTTAATCGCGTTCCGTTAAAACACTTATTAATTATACCATATTTTGTTGTTGGGTAGCTTAACTACCAACAAATACATTTGGGTGCACGTTGAAAAACAGTTTAAAGTGCAAATTCAGTGAGAGTGTGGCTGGAATATTTATAGACAAACTCCGGTACTTTATGCGTCGAATCTCTCATTCTCTGCGCAGCTGCAGCCGCGGTTCTTGACTTTTCGTGTCTTGCATTCTCGCTCTCGCGTCTATACATCGTCGCTTAAGCGGTATTTCATTTTCCGTTGTTGTGTCGAATTGCACAACGGTTAACATGGACAACGATCCGAATACAGGCGCGGGCGGAAATATTGTGGTGGCTGATTCCAGACTGAGTCTGTATAAGCGTAAAGGTCTGTCATTATATGATCGATTGCACAGGCTTGGTGAATCCTTCGCCGGGAATAAAATCGATAAGTTGACCGCCGCGGAAGTCGAGGTGCGCCTTGATATGTTGGCAGAAATTCGAGAGGAATTCAATAAGGACCATAATGAATTGGAGGCTCTCGATCAAAACGAGATTGGGAGTGAGCTGCGCGAAATCTTCGATACTCTTTTCATATCGTTGAAAGCTGATGTTCGCGAATAATATGCTCGACGGATTTGATTCTAGTGGAATGTATTTTGTGATGATCCTATTTCAGGCTGCGGTAAACTCAGCCACGTCCAGGGGTCTGTTCACAAGAAATTTGTAGAAATGTGTTGGAACCTTGAGGGCGGCGTCAGAGGGCGGCCTGTCGTAGAGAGGTGGATCGGGGCTCGGGCGGGCGTTGCTACCGTCGTGTATATGGAACGACTGTGTGGACTCGGGGTGGGGGGACGTCGGTGTCTCGGCTGATTGGGGTGAACTTACGCAATCGAGGTGTTCTTACTTTGCAATTTTAACACTTTATTATATCTCTTAGCGGTTAGAATGGCTTATTGTTAGTGGGGCGTCGATGTCTTCTGGTGGGTTCCGGGTACCGCGTCTGTACACCGGGCTGGGTCTCTGAGTAAGCTGTGGTACAACGACCGTCCTGTGAGCCAGATCTCCGCGTGAGTTTTGGTACTACGATCGTACTGCGAGCCTGATCTCTGCGTAAGTTTTGGTACGACGACCGTACTGTGAGCCGGATCTCTGCGTAAGTTTTGTTACGACGACCGTACTGTGAGCCGGATCTCTGCGTAAGTTGTCTTCTGGTTTCCAGTCGGCGTCTATTTATACGCCGATGGGCGCTGTGTCAGCGGGTTCGAAAGAGCACTTCCGTGTTGGGGTGCACTTCGCTGTTCTGGCGATCGCGGGTTGACCCAGTTCTGCCTCTTCGTGGTTTTGGCGAGCTGGCGGGTTTGCCGTTGGGGGCTCATCGTGGGCTTCCGCGGTGTCATCGTTTTGTAGCCGATGAACCCGGAAGACTGCGCCTGGCCGGTTGCTTGGGTTGGAGTGGTGGAAGTCAGCGTGAGACCGTCGCCGGCGGAGGTTGTAATGTCTCCCTTGCTTTTGGCTGGCTCTCTGGATGTTGTTTCGGACGATGGCGAATACTTCTTTTAGTCTCGTCGCTTTGCTGCTGGCCGTCTCTTGTGTGCTCCCTGTCCCGGGCGTGACTTCGTCGTAAAGGGTGCCGGGGAGTCGGGGTTCTCTTCCTTGCAGGAGGAAAGCGGGGCTGAATCCGGTCGTCTCGGAGACGCTGGAGTTGATCGCCAATGTCATCTCGGGTAGGAGTTCGTCCCACGTGTTCTGGTGGTCGTCAACGAACTGTGCGATCATCGTTTTCACAGTCCGATTGGCTCTCTCCGTCGGGTTTTCTTGGGGGCAATACGGGGCTGTGTGTTGTAGTTCTACGCCTGCGGTTCGCAGAAATGTTTTAAACGATCGGCTGGTGAACTGGGTTCCGTTGTCGCACACGAATAGTTTCGGCACGCCGAAGCTGCTCAGTATTCGTTCTCTGAAGGCCGTGTAGCCTTCGAGATAGCATCGCAGTTTTCGGATCGCCCAGATGACGGCGAGGCATTCCTTGTCGGTGGCCGAGTAGTTTTCTTCTGCCTTGTTGAGGCGTCGACTGACGTATGCGATGACCCGCTCTTTCCCTTCGATCTCTTGGGTGAGGACCGCGCCTACTCCAAGGTTGCTTGCGTCCGTCTGCAGGGAAAATTTGACGTTAAAGTCTGGGCAGGCGAGTACTGGTGCGGTGGTGAGCAGTGTTTTCAGCTCGTCGAAGGCGTCTTGTTGTTCTTGGCCCCATGTCCATGCTTTCCCTTTCTTCAGCAGCAGTGACATTGGTTAGACCACGGTGGCAAAGTTTGGGACAAATCTGCGGTACCTACCGGCCATGCCTACGCATTGTCGTAGCTCCTTCAGGTTGGTCGGCGGCCTCATATCCTTTACGGCTGCGATTTTGTCGGGGTCCGTGTGGATACCTTCTTCGCTGATCACGTGGCCCAAGTATTTTATCCGACGGTGGAAGAAGGCGTCCGGGATAGAACGCTCGTTTAGCTGCCGATAATCTACACACATGCGCCATCTCCCGTCCTTTTTGCGGACCAGGACGATTGGCGCGCTGTGGGGGCTCCGGGATGGTTCGATTAGGTCCTCTGCTATCAGTTGGTCGACCTGTTCATCGATGATCCGCCGCATGGCTGGATTTTTCGGGTAGTACCGCTGTTTTATGGGTCGGTTGTCTCTCATGACGATGGTGTGTTCTGTTAGATCCGTCGTCCCTCGGAGGCCTGCGAGTGTCGGCAGTTCTTCGTCTAGAAATTCCTGTATTCTCGGCGCGATGTCGGGAGGCCATGGGTCGGCGATTCGTTCCGAATCGTCCTCCGGTGGTTCGTCGATTCCTGGGTCGCAAGTGCAGTCGGGGTTCTCGGGGAGGATCGTTGTGTCGAACGCGCTTGGTGGTTCGACTTTGCGAGTGTATTCGCTTATGCCGGCGACGGCGGCGGGTGCGTCGCTCCGGTGTGGGGCGCTCGTGTGTGTCCTGGGGGGTGCTTGCGCGACGTTGTACTCAGCGTGACGTACGAACGTGCGGGTCTCGATTGCGGTCGTAGCGTTTGACCGACGGCTAGTTTGGGCGGTGAGGTTCACCAACATGGCTCCAGGCGTGGTGCTGGGCCGCATGCCGGCGCCGTACGAGGTGTTGCCCGGGAGGCGTTCCATGATGTCGGTGACGATCGATGGTGTGTCGGCTCCAGGTGCGGCGGGGTTCCGATTGATGCCTCGTGCGGCAGTGATCGCCTCTCCCGGTTCCTGCCTGAGAGGACGCGGGAGTAGCGGGTCGGTCGGCGTCGTGGGGGTCGTTTTCGCGTCGAGGGCGGTGTCGACACGTTCGTGGGCCAGGGTGGCGGTCGGAGGTGGTACCTCGAGCGCCTGGCTGCTGCGTGGCGGCTGTCGTTGTCGGGGCCGGGTTGTCTTCTGGAGGGGCGTCCTGGGTTCCTTTCCCCTTGTTGGTGGAACCGCGTCGGTGCCCTCGGGGGACCGGCTCGCTTTCTTCGTTGCTTTGCTTGGTTTTGGGTTCCTCGGAGTGAGGCTGGGGCTGGTGCGCCTCGTTGTGGCCATGGGTTCTGTGTTCCTTGTTCCTTGTGCTCGTGTCTCGTGTCGTGGCGGAGGGTTCGTTGGCGGCGGGGGTCTCAAGTTCTGGGGTCCGTGGGCGTGTACTTGGCTGGCGGTGATCATCGGCGTGTTTGGGAGGGGGCGTTGGGGGCCCTGGAGATGGAGGCGTGTGGTGCCGCATTGTATTGTGGTTTCGATGGCGCACAGGAAGTCCATCCCTATGATAGCTTGCTCTAGCATGTTGGGCAGCACCAAGAGCGGCATCTGTACCTCTTGCTCGTCTAGTTTGACGCGCGCTAGCAAGATCTGAGTTATCTCGCGTGCTGAGCCGTCGGCTAGGCGTATCGGGACGCAAGCGTCGCGCAGGTCGTTGTCGTGGCCGAGTTGGCGGGCGAGGTCGGCGTTAATGAAACTTCGGGATGCCCCGGTGTCGACCGTGGCTTCCGTGCGCCGTCCTCCGATGGTCACTCTCGCCACTATCCGGCCGTCGTGTACTTGTAGCGGGTTTCTTAGTTTGTTTTCTGAGGAAGCGTCGTGCCCGGCTGTTCCCGTGTCAGCTGGGGACGCGAGTCGTTTCCCGACGGGTCCTGGCGGCAGCAGCCCACGGTGCGTGTTCCGCGCTTGCCGCATTCCCAACAGAAGATGATCGATGGGTTGGGGCAGTCGCGAGATACATGTCCCGCTTCTCCGCAGCGTCGACAGGCTGCGTGCGGGTTGGCGATGGGGGTGGTGATCATTCGATGTGCCGCTTCCTGTGCTGAAGCGCTGGCTTGGTGCGGCTTCCTTGCGGGTTTCGAGGTGTTCCAGTGGGGCTTTCGGTATTGGGCCCGATTTGCCCCGTTTTCGTTATGCACTTGTTGTGCCGCTGGCCGTGTGTACCTAGGTTGTTGTCGAAGGGGGATGAGGGTCGCCGGTATGCTCCGCTCCTGGATACTCTCGAATTCTGTGGCCAACATTGTCAGTTGCGTCAGACTTCTCAGTTCGTGCCTTCGCACATACAGCTGGTACGCCGGGAGGGTGTTGTCATATATCCGGCTAAGTTCCTTGGCTTCGTCGTACCCGGCGTGGTGCATGAGCAACCGGAGCTCGATGACGAAGTCCTTGAACGGTTCGCCCACCGCTTGTTTGCGGTCCCTGATCTGGTCCTCCAGTTGCTCGAAGTACCGGGGAGGCAGGAAAAAGGCTAGGAACTCCTGGCGGAAATCGGCCCATGAGGCGCTCTGGAGTCGGCTGGTGCGGAACCAACGGTTGGCCCGGTCGGTGAGGAGCTCTGCCATGGCTCGCGGCACGTAGTTCATGTCTACCCCGTACGAGAGGGCACGCTCTTCCAGTAGTTCGACGAACGACAGTGGGTCGTCCTGCCCGTCGAACTGGATTCCCCACTTTCGGATCCGTTCCGCCATCTGCGCGGCGTGACTGTAGTAGTGGCCGTCTGTGGGGCCATTTCCTCCTGCTGTCGGCAAGATCCTTCTCATGGGCGAAGGCCTTGGCTCCGGGGGCGGGGGCTTCGGTAGATCTTCGGCGGTTATCGATGTCGGTGAGGTGCTGGCTTTGTCTTCCATGAATCCTGGAACTTGTAGGCTGAGTTTGGGGTCCGTCCTCCGCATCTCTGTTGGTGCTGAGGTGTCGGGCTGGGGCGATCTGGCGTGCTGCCGCTCGAGCTCCGCCAACCTGACCCAGGAATCGTGTTCGAGGGGCCCGGCGACTAGTTCGGCGAAACTCCTCCGCAAATGTTCCACGTTCCCCTCGCTGCTGAAACCGAATTCCTCCGCGATGGACTCCAGCTCCTCTCGGCGACGTTTGTGTATCCAGCCGGTACTCACCCCTGGGTTGGCGACGAATTCCCCAGGGTAATACCCGCTGGCCAGTTCCTCTGTGTGGGATTCCATCGCTCCGATTGTTACTTGAGTTGGCTGTTTCGCTGGGCTTGCGCTTTTCCTTCACTAGGGCACTGTGTCGAGCTTCGCGGCTGACGCTTCGAATTTCTTCTCGGGGTGGCGGCACTGTTCGCATTTCTCTGTCGCTGTGTCGCGCTTTCGTCTGCTCGTTGCGCAACTCTCGCCGTTGATATTGCGCGAGGTCGGGGTTTTCTTTGGGTTGTTCTCTTGTGTTCTTGGTCTAGTGGCCGTGGGGTTTTATTCCACAAACCCTCGCTGACGTTCCCTCGTGTCCCTGCTCGGGTGCCACTTGTGATGATCCTATTTCAGGCTGAGGTAAACTCAGCCACGTCCAGGGGTCTGTTCACAAGAAATTTATAGAAATGTGTTGGAACCTTGAGGGCGGCGTCAGAGGGCGGCCTGTCGTAGAGAGGTGGATCGGGGCTCGGGCGGGCGTTGCTACCGTCGTGTATATGGAACGACTGTGTGGACTCGGGGTGGGGGGACGTCGGTGTCTCGGCTGATTGGGGTGAACTTACGCAATCGAGGTGTTCTTACTTTGCAAATTTAACACTATATTATAACTCTTAGCGGTTAGAATGGCTTATTGTTAGTGGGGCGTCGATGTCTTCTGGTGGGTTCCGAATACCGCGTCTGTACACCGGGCTGCGTCTCTGAGTAAGCTCTGGTACAACGACCGTCCTGTGAGCCAGATCTCCGCGTGAGTTTTGGTACTACGATCGTACTGCGAGCCTGATCTCTGCGTAAGTTTTGGTACGACGACCGTACTGTGAGCCGGATCTCTGCGTAAGTTTTGGTACGACGACCGTACTGTGAGCCGGATCTCTGCGTAAGTTGTCTTCTGGTTTCCAGTCGGCGTCTATTTATACGCCGGTGGGCGCTGTGTCAGCGGGTTCGAAAGAGCACTTCCGTGTTGGGGTGCACTTCGCTGTTCTGGCGATCGCGGGTTGACCCAGTTCTGCCTCTTCGTGGTTTTGGCGAGCTGGCGGGTTTGCCGTTGGGGGCTCGTCGTGGGCTTCCGCGGTGTCATCGTTTTGTAGCCGATGAACCCGGAAGACTGCGCCTGGCCGGTTGCTTGGGTTGGAGTGGTGGAAGTCAGAGTGACCTGGTGTTGGGTCAGCGTTACGAAGACGGCGCCAGTCAATCGGTGGTTATGTGTGGAGGGGGGGGGTGTTCGCATAGTGAATCACTTTGGGCGAGGTGTTGTGATTTAGTAGCCGGATCTTTATTGGGTGTTGGGGGAGGCGTTGTAGCGAAACCTTTTGGGTTCGTTACAATTTATTTTGTTCTTGTCCAGTTCGATGTCTATTTGGTACTGAAAAATGCCGTCGCAGCGGCGGTAAGAATATGTGTGTATACAAATTTTCGTCTCTTCCATTCTCTTCTTGTTCTCTTTTGGCGATGGTTCTTCGCTTAGCGATGGACTTGTTATACGTTCCTCAACATCCCGGCCCCCCCTGAAACAAAGTTTCGGAACGGGGCAATACCGCGATTTTAGTAATTGGTCGGGTTAATTCTCCAGATGCGGTCTTGAGCTTGACAGCTCGAACCAGTTAGTACTTTCCTGGATAGGCTTCTATAACTCTTGCGATGTGCCATGAATCCGGTGGGCTGTTGGACTCCTTAACAAGCACAACGTCCCCGATCGAGATATTAGGGTTTGACGTGGTCCACTTTGGACGCTGTTGAAGAGTGGTCAGGTACTCCTGATGCCATTGTTTCCAGAAGCCTTGCTACATGGACTGGATACTCTGCCAGTACCCCAATCGACCCACAGTAATGTGACCCAAGCCTCCGGTATAGTGGTGAATGGTCGTCCAATTAAGAAGTGAGCCGGCGATAAATAGTTGACCTCAGTATCCGGTGTGTAGCATAGAGGACGTGTTGGCCACTGCGCTGACTTGCGCAAGTAGGGTACACATCTGCTCATATGTAAGCATTGAGGTTCCGACGACTCGTCGAAGGTGCAGTTTAACAGATCGAACTGCCGATTCCCATTTTCCACCCCAATGAGGTGAGCCAGGCGGAATGAATACCCATTGTATGCCGTCATCCGCCAGGGTATGAGTAACCAGGTCGGTGTGTTGCTGTGACGCCAGTAGGGTTTGCATTTCATCAAGTGAGCGTTTCGCACTGTCCTAGGAGGCAAGGTGGAGGCGCGAGCACTCACCCAGCAGACGAGGCTAGAGATGCTCGACTTGGATGAGATGGCTACCACGGAGGACGTGAGGAAGGCCTTCAGCGAGCAAATGGGGATTACTCTCGATGCGGACGCCATTAAGAGTTTGCGCCCAGGCTTTGGTGGTACCCAGCGGGCTATTATTTGCCCGCCGGCGACCCTTGCGACGAAGGCGCTATCCGTTGGAAAGGTCAAAGTGGCATGGTCAGTCTGCCGCATACGGGAGCGAAACCTGCCGTTAAAGTGCT
Source organism: Drosophila persimilis (assembly GCF_003286085.1). NCBI lineage: Eukaryota > Metazoa > Arthropoda > Insecta > Diptera > Drosophilidae > Drosophila > Drosophila persimilis. The sequence continues at coordinate 28,326 of NW_020825660.1, forward strand.
TCAAGTGCCTTGAGATCGGCCACGTTGCACTTAATTGCAAAAGCTCTGTGGACAGAAGCGGGTGGTGCTTCCGCTGTGGGTCTGCGGAGCACAAGGTAAGCGACTGCCACAATGAGGCAAAATGCTTCCTTTGTGTCGGAAAGGGCAAGCCCCACTCACACGTAGCTGGTAGCCACAGGTGCCCCATGGCACCCAAAGAGAAGGCAAGTCAATACGCTGGACATGGTTAGGTTTTACCAAATAAACCTAAGCCATTGCGAGGCTGCCACAGATCTGCTCTCTCAGTCGGTGCGTGAAATGAGATCGGACGTTGCCATAATTAGCGAACCCTACATTTCCCCCGAGGATGGATTCTGGTGCGCTGAGTTCCGACATTTCGTCAGGGCAAAACTGGGGAACTTATGGATTTACAGCTGCTATCTCCCCCCAAGCTTGAGCCGTCACAGCTTCGCTGTGGCGATGGACGAATTGGCCGACGACGCCAGGCACCACAAACCAAATGTGATTGCTGGCGACTTCAATGCTTGGGCCCAGGAGTGGGGCAGCGACATCTCCAGAAGCAGCAGCAGCCATATACAAGGGACACGCACTGCTTGAGGCCTTCGCTGCGTTGGACGTAGTATTGTTGAATCAGGGGACCGCGAATACCTTCAACAGGGGTGGCTCTGGGTCAGTCATCGACCTTACATTCGCCTCTAGTAGCCTTTCCCCTCTGTCCACCTGGCGGCTGGGGAACCACTATACGGCCAGCGACCACGAGGCAGTGGTGTTCTCGATAGGCGGAGAAGGTGGTTGCAGACTGACCAGGGCAACGCAGACAAGCCGGAGAGCATCCTACAATCCCGAATCAATGCGGATTTCAAGGTTCTTGGAGGCGCTGAGGCATATGGAGGTCGGAGGCTCAGCTCAACAGATGGTCAACCAGCTTTTGGAGTCGCTACTGCTCGCATGCGATGCCAGTATGAGTCGCAAGAGGCCATTCAAGGATAAGCAATCGCCGACCTATTGGTGGAACGACGAGATCCAGGAGGCCAGACGCACTTGCCTGTCAGCTAGAAGGCGATATCAACGGGCTCGCAGAAGGAGTGGCACTAGCTGGCCAAGGTTACAGGCGGAGTACTGCGGAGCTAGAAAAGCCCTAAAGAACGCCATCAAGGAGAGCAAGAGGGAGTGCTTCCTGCAGCTTTGCGACTCAGCCGAGAAGGATCCGTGGGGACGTGCCTACAAGACGGTAATGAAGCGAATTCATGGCAGCAACGCGGGGTCGCCGTCTGACCCAGACCAGTTGCGGACCAGTTGCCATCAGTGCCGTCGCACACCAGCCTGCATATTCGGTCGAACCAGTCACGGAGGACGAAATCGTCGCCCTGGCCCAAAGCTTAAAGGCCAAGAAGGCTCCAGGCCCTGATGGAATCCCCACCGTGCGGTAAAACTGGCGATGGCATACAACCCGCACGAGTTTGCTAAGGCATTCACGCAGTGCCTACGGGAAGGACTATTTCCGCCGCAGTGGAAGTTGTAGAAGACTAGACAACGCCGTCGAGGATGCTGGGGGACTTTCACCAAACCAATACGGCTTCAGGAGTGGGAGGTCAACGGTGGACGCCATAGGCAGGGTAGTTGACATAGCCTCCAAGGCAGTGGAGGGAACTCGATGGAAGGGCGGCAAGAAGGAATACTGCCTGATTGTCACCCTAGACATCAGGAGTGCATCCTGGACTCACTTAACCGGCGCGGTGTACCCCAATACCTTCAGGCAATCGTAAGAAGCTACTTCGAGGGCAGACTGCTGGAGTATAATACGGAGGCCGGCGCGCAGACTCACGGCACAACGGCAGGCGTTCCCAAGGATCAGTGATGGGTCCCCTATTAGGACGATGGAGTCATGAGATTAGCTCTTCCAGGCGGATGTCAGGTAACCTGCTACGCAGATGATGTCGCCCTGACGGTGGTGGCCAAGCACCTGGACGTCGTCGAAGCAAATTGCGACACCGCAATCCAGCTGATTGCAGACTGGCTCCGCTCTGCGGGGCTAGAGCTAGCCGCTCATAAAACCGAGGCAGTATTGGTGAGCTCCCGTTCGACTGTGGAGACCGCTCACATCAGGGTTGGCGACCAGAGACTATCGTCGAAACGAGCCATTCGGTATCTGGGCGTGATGATCGACACCAGGCTCAGGCACCTAAGCTACGTCCAGGAGAAAGCGGTATACACGAGTCGGGCGCTGTTCCGAATACTGCTAAACACCCGTGGCCCGAAGCAGGAGAGGAGGATTCTGCTGACCAGCGTAGTCCGCTCAGCCATGACCTACGCAGCAGACGTATGGGCGGATGGCATTAAAGATGCCAGCTACGCTAGGGGCGTAAAAGCCACTCATCGCCTCTGCGCGCTCCGGATCTGCTGCGGCTTTCGGACCATATCCGACGACGCTGCCCTAGTCCTGGCGGGTGTCCTACCAATCGACATTCTGGTGCTTGAGGAGAGGGCCGTGGCTGAAGCCATCCGGGCCGGCGCGGCAAGGAGAGACGCGCGCAAGCAGGCCCGTGAAGGAAACCTCAGAGCATTGCAAAGCCGCTGGGACGGTTCTGATAAAGGACGGTGGACACACCGCCTGATTCCGGATGTCCGATATTGGATCGGCAGGCGACACGGTGTGGTCAATTTCCAATCCACACAGCTTTTGGGCGGACACGGCTGCTTCAGCCATTACCTTTGGAGGTTCGGCCACGAGGACTCGCCGAACTGCTCGTGGTGCGGCGACGCCACTGAAGACGCTGAGCACATCATTTTTCAATTTGGGCGCTTCTCACTTATTAGGGAGGAGTTGTGGCGAGCCGCCGGCGGGCAGCTCACGCCGAACAACTTGATCGAGGCGATTGTGGAAGACCCCATGGTAAGGTCGGCCTGGAGCAACTTTGCAGCCGGCGCCATGAAGGAGCTGCGTAGGTGCGAGCGCCGAAGAAACGAGAGTGGCTAGGAGGAAACATGGTCCCTGCGAAGCATTGCTTTGCGGCCGTCCCGCAGAGACCCGGAACTTCCTGCCGGTCTCTCCAACTCAATACAGCTCCCTGTCTAGCTATAGTTAAGTCCCAGTGCCATTTAATAAAATTAAGAGTTAATACAGAATAAACGAGGGAGAACGTTGTGAGTTGCTGCGGACACCGCAACTCTACAGTTATACCCGATACTAAGTCAGTATGGCTCTCCTCCGGCAGACGCCGCTAATATTAAACGACACGACAAAGAATGCGTGCGAGAGAGACAGAAAATCAGTCTGAGCGTGACGTCGGGCGCTGCGTAGCCAATGCAAATTGATTTGTTCCTTTTGGCTACAAAAATTATCTGATCTGATCCAAATTCAGCAATGGGATGGGGCGAAATTCTGAGATATACGTTTTATAGTGACATTTTAAAGGAGTGTGTGTACCAAATTTGGTTACTCTAGCCTTAATAGTCTCTGAGATTTGTGGTTGCCTCAGATTTTCGTCCTTTGCGGGGGCGGAAGGGGGTGTGGCGAAATTTGGACACGAAACGGTCAAGGTCCGATATCACAGGAGTGTGGATACCAAATTTGGTTGCTCTGGCTCTTATAGGTTCTGAGATCCTTGAACTCATATTTGGCAATTGGCAAAACCGACTATGAAACCTGTGTGTTAGAGTGAGACAGAGCGAGAAAGAGTGAAATTGTTTTCGTGATTCTGGCTGTAATAATTATACGATCTGGTTCAGATTTTGCACTCTAGAAGATATAGTCATCTTCTACGATTCTGCGTTTTTAGTTTTCTCGTATCGTCGAAATTGTGGATGCCACAGATTTTCGCCCTTTGTGGGGGCGGAAGTGGGCGGGGCAAAGTTTTGAAATATTTTTGGAGCAGTGACATATCACAGAAGTCTGGATCCAAAACATCGTTGCTCTAGCTCTTATAGTCTTTGAGCATTAGGCGCTGAAGGGGACGGACAGACGGACAGACGGACGGACAGACGGACAGACGGACAGACGGACGGACGGACAGACAGACATGGCTCAATCGACTCGGTTATTGATGCTGATCAAGAATATATATACTTTATGGGGTCGGAAACGATTCCTTCTGGACGTTACACACATCCACTTTTACCACAAATCTAATATACCCCAATACTCATTTTGAGTATCGGGTATAAAAAGTAGGAGGAGACTCGGGCTATTAGTTCTTCCAGCGGATTATCCAATTGTCATTCGGCCAGTGTAGACAAACAATTGGTTTTGACTTCGTTTTGTATGCCAGTTTCTGAAAGAGTAACGTAAAACTTTGAGTTGTTCAACTTTACCAAGAATTGATCGTTGTCACGTAGCCATGAAGGACCAGTCCACCACAGCCGAAAGCCGATGAGATCGGCAGCCATGAGATCTCTGGACTCACAGTCAGCTGGGTTTGTTTTGGAGTCCACATGACGCCAAGCATGGCATGGAATGGAATTCAGAATTTCCGAGGTTCGATTCCCAAACAAACGTCTTCAGCTGGGCTGGTGCATATCATAACCACGATAAAACAATTGTAGAGTCGCACCATGCAAATACAGTTGTATCTTTGTGTCGTAATCCAGCCTTAATTGATCGTATGAGTTGGCTCAGATGAAGTGCTCCGCAAAGCTCCAGGCGTGGCAAGGATTGCTGCTCGAGTGGAGCCACCCTTGTCTTTGCAGCCACTAAAGATACGGACACAGAGCCGTCGTGGTGTATTACTCTGCTGTAAACTACAGCCGCGTATGCCTTGATAGAAGCATCGGAGAACCCGTGCAACTCGATGTTGTCTGCGTCGTTGACAACCAAACGTGGTAGTTGAAACTGCTGCAATGTGTCGAGGTCAGCGCGCCACTTCAGCCAATTGTCCGCCAGTTTTGTTGGAAGTGGATCATCCCAATCCAGATTGAGTAACCATAGTCGCCGAAAAAGAATCTTGAACTGAACCACGACGGGTGCCAAGAGTCCAAGTGGGTCGAATATCCGTGAAACATCGGACAAGACTTGTCTTTTTGTGCAGTTAGGACTTGCAGATAGACCCACATTGTATGTTAGCGAGTCCTTTCCAGGATGCCAGTAGAGTCCCAGAACCTTTGCTGGTGACCATTGAGTTGGTTGTGTGTAGGCGTCGGTATCCTCCTCTGCTATGCCTTTGGTATTGGATACCCATTTCCCGAGCTCTAGCTTGGAGCAGGACATTAGTTGTATAAGTTCGTTCCGGTTCCGCAGTAGCTCATCCTCACTGTTTGATCCAGTAAGAACATCGTCAACGTAGAAATCTTCCAGTAGGATTTTGCATGATGATGATCCGAAGTTAGTTGTTGCAACACCCGAACCGCTAGGAATGGCGCACATGAAGTTCCGTAGGTGACGGTACATAGTTGAAAGTGCTTGATTGGATCGGTTGGATCTTCCCTCCAAACGATTCTCTGAAAATCTCGATGCTGAGAATACGAATTTGTACATTCTGAAGCGCAGGCACACAGCAAACAGATCGCGTTGAATGCTCGGCCCTGTAAAGAGAGTTTCATTCAAAGTCTTACCATTGGCGTCGCGGAATGACCCGTCGAAAACTACTCGGAGTTTTCGACCCAACACAGGGTTGTGTGGCATGTAGAAATGTTGCCCAGAGGTGATTTCTTCCGTTGGCAGTTGTCGCATGTGTCCCAAAGTCTGATATTCTCGCATGAAATGTATGTATTGTATTCGTAGCTGCTCATTCTGTTGCAAGCGACGTTCAACCATTTTGAAACGCTGTAGAGCTCCTTGTAGAGTATCTCCAAATTCAGGGTGTGTGGTGTGGAATGGAAGCTCCACGATATACTTCCCATTTGCATCGCGAGTGTGTGTGGTGAGAAAGTATTTCTCGACCTGTTCATCTTCGGGTTCAAGTTTGGTCGTGCAGTCGACGTTCTCCAGCTCCCAAAACTTCTGGAGCGAAGCATCTATATCCAATGTTTTTGTTAGTGAAATTGCGTTGCTTGCTTGGGGTGTCATGAGTGCCGTAATAACCCATTAAAAAATTGATGAAATGGCGATAAGATTGCCCTTGCTGTCATACATCTTCCTTCCTGTAAATGTAGACCATACGTGTTCGCTACCCAATAGTATTGTAACGAACCGTTCTTCTCCGTCTGATGCAGCTGGGCGGCTGGCTCAGCGGTCGGTAGGCTCGCTGCAACAATATTTATATGTTGCCCCGACGACAAGTAAGAATGCACGGGTTGGATCTTGTACTGGTATGTTAAAATGCTTTATTGGTATCTTAAGTCTATCTTACGCTACGTGGATTCCGGCGCTGGTTCTCCTCCCGACTCTCCTCTGTGGTCCGATGAGCGCGTTGCTCCCTGGGCCCCCCACGGCGTCGCCAAGCGTGGCACCGCCGGCTCTACTGACTGGGGCTAGCGATTCTTGGCACGGGGCCCAAATCCACCTCTCAGTCAGGCGCCTGACGCGTTCGCTCTCACTCGACTCACTTGGCTTTTCGGCCCGAGGGTGCCTCACTCCTGAAGGGATGTGTTTCAAGCGGGGCGCCGTTGGTTCAAGGGATTTGAGTCTTTAGCTCTTGGCTGCACGCTCGAGTCCGCCTCTTAATCCTCACACAACGCGTTCGCTTGCTACGGTTCTTTTCCCTTTGCTTGGTTTCACTTTTCGTGGCTCACTATTCACTTCACTCGTGTTCGCTCCGTCTGTGGACTGTCCTCTTTTCTGGTCGCGGCCCTCCTCTTATAGGCTCGCTTCTGCGTCGGCGCCGCCGATGCCGCCTAGCGCTAACGGCATTTTCCGCCATGCGGTGCCCGTATTTTTCCATCGGCGTTCCTTCATTCCCTTGTCGCTTTCCAACGGGACCTGGCTGGTGGCGTGATCTCATGACCATATTTGGTCATGCGCTGGACCACTGCCGGCCCGATCCCGTCATCCCGCAGCTCGCTCTCCAACGGGACCTGGCTGGTGGCGTGATCTCATGCCCATATTTGGACATGCGCTGGACCACTGCCGGCCCGATCCCGTCATCCCTGCTCTCTCCCCAGGGGTCCTCCCCTCTCATCTTGGGACCCCGGGAGCGCTCTCCTCGGGAATTCGCCGCCTCCGGATATCCCCGGATAACGGTCGTTAGCGCTTAACCCTATACTGCCCCCTATGTGTGGGAATACCTTTCCTCACACTTCCCCCTTTCTTTTATTGGCGGAAAAGCTCCGGTTTTCCGCGACCCAGGTTTGGGATGTTTCAAAAATACCCGCGCGATCGGCGCGCGCGTGCCTGGTTCTCGACCGGGGTCCCTGGCGCCCTCTTTCGGCCTTGCGCCTGGCGGTGTTGCCATATCTCTTCAATGCGTGCGATCGATTCGATTTTCCCCTATCGATGGTTCGCGGAGGAGCCTCTGTCGCCCCTGCCCGATATGGGTAATGGTCGCTATTCTGACCTACTCGATATGACACAGCGTTGCCCTTACGCTCCACTCGATAAAGCGTAGGGTCGTCTTTGCGATCTACTCGATATGTCGCAGCGTGCGTACTCTACTTCCGGATCGCGAATCCCTCAATGGCCTGGAAAACGTACTATTTCCTCGCGATGCCGGACGTTTTGTTTGTTTTTCTTGTGCGCGTTTGGTCTTCCCTACCGCCCTCCGCTGGCGCGCCCGCCTGCCGCCTGCCCTCTGGATGCTTCGGGTAAGTTTTCTCCCGCTTCGCCTCCCTCCGCCGCCTTCATTCAAGCTTCCCCGATGCCCCGCCGTTCCTCGGCCGCCAGGTAAAACCGTGCTCTCTTTTTTTTCCATAATATATTTTATTATTTTTTTTGTTTTTTTTTGTTTTTTTTTGTTTTCGACTTCCGTTGCGTCCCTTTTTTTTCACTCCTCTTCTCTTCTCTTCTCACCTCCTCAGTACTCCGCCCGGAATACCTCCTGCCGATCGGTGGACACCAGCAGCCGATACCGAACGCTACCGTCGGTGACCAGGCGCTTCACCCTCCTTGAGTTAAGCTTTATCCGCGCGAGGGAGCGCGTGACGACGGCCGGCCACTCCTCGCGGCTGACGGGCCGCCACCGTGCGTTGTCCGCCGATCTCGTCTGTGGCCACGATGCCTGGCGCTGGAGCTCAGGCCGGCGCGCCTCCGTCCGCTCCCCTGGGCACGACGCCTGTCGCCCCAGCTTCGGTCGCTCGCCATGGCTGGGTTCCGGCCATTGCCACGGTCCTTTCTCCCATGGCTCAGGTGAGTGGCGCTCCGCTGCCTCGTCCTTCTCCGCTTCCGCCGTTGCTCCCGCGCCGTCGCCCGCTTCGCCCTCGGTCGCCGCCTCGACTACGGGTACCGCCGCTGGGCCCTCCGCCGCTAGTGATGTTGTCGCGTTCGCTGTGCTCTCCGTCTCGCCCTCTTCGGCCGTGGGTGCTGCCGCTGGGCCTGTCGACCCCTGTGGCCGTGCCCGCCGCCTCGGGTCCCGCTCGTCGCTGGCGCGTGGTGCCTCTTCCCATAGTCGTGCCTCCCCCGGCTCCTGCTCGGGCTGCTGAGGCGCGGGCCCCGAGGCCCACGATATGTGCAGCGTTTGCACGTGCCACAACATGCCGTCTCTTACCGCGGAGCGCACCTCCTGCGAGACAAACGGCCCAATGGCGGCTCCCTGTGGCCCGTGCCATTGCTGCTGCTGCTGCTGATGCTGCTGCTGCTGACGCTGCAGCTGCGGCTGCTGCCGCGGCTGCTGATCCCCTTGGCCGCGCGCGTTGTCGTCCGGCGGCCGACTCTGGAGCGGCTCTTCCTCTGCCCCCGGCGACGGTGGGGCCTGCGGTCGTGGCTCCTCCTCGGACTCGACGTCTTCAGGGGGTGGCTGCCAAAGCTCTTCCTCCTCCACCTCGGCTCGTCGTAGCCTCTCCTGCCACTCCTCTTCGGGCGACTGGACTCGGGCCGCCCTCGGTGCTGGCGGGCACTCCGCCTCCTCCTCATCGCTGGAGATCACCGCCAGCCCGCCTGCCGCGCCCTCCGCCCGCGTCGCCCTCGCCTTCTCCGCTTCCGTACGCAGACGCGCCCTCTCCTTTTTCTCCGCTGCGTGCATCTTGCTAATGCACCTCCATTGGTGCGCGACGTCTCGTTTGTGGCGCTCCGCCTCCGCTTCTTGCGCCTCATTGACCGCGGTTTCGATCGGCGTTGGCTGCCGCTCCTCGACCTGTGGGTCTGTCGGTCGCTGACCCCTTTGCCGCGCCGTCGACCTCCCCCTTGTGCGTGCCGACGACTCCTCTTCCCTGGCCGTACGCGTCGACTGGGTGGACGCCCGCTTCGAGACCCTCTCACTGGGCTCCTCCTTCCGCGTTGTGCGCCCCCTCCTTCCTCTCTCAGGCCGCTCCTCGCGCTTGCTGGTTCGGGACTCCTCGCGCTTGCCGGTGTGGGGCTCCTCGCGCTTGCTGACCCGGGACTCCTCGCGCTTGCCGGTGGGGGGCTCCTCGCGCTTGCTGACGCGAGGCTCCTCGCGCCTACTGGTCCGGTGCTCTTCGCGCTCGCCGGCGTGGGGCTCCTCGCGCTTGCTGGTGCGGGGCTCCTTGCGTCTGCTGGTCCGGGGCTCCTCTCGTCGGCTGGTCCGGGGCTCGTCTCGTCCTCCGCGGTGCCGGCTCCCAGCTCACCAACTCCAGATCGCTTCCCTCATCGGTGTACCCCGTCGATACCACCGGGGACATCGTCGGTCCCGTGGATCCCGCGGTCGACACCAGCGGTGAGGCCAATAGCTGGAGCTCCGGGGACCTACTCCTGCTCGTCCTTTGCATGTCACCTATGGCCGGATACCCGCGGCGAATCCATTTTCGCTGCTCCGTCAGGTATCTTAATAAATGATGCTGCATTTTACACTCTTTCCTTTTTTTTTTCCTCCTCGCACGTGGTCCACTTTGAAAAGACCTGATCGCGCGCTGCCCCCTCCTTTATAAGGGCTCGTGCCGGTGCTCACCGTTCCCTGTAACGGTGCCTTACATGGGCCCGTGGGACGGCTCTCTCTTGCTTTCCAGCTGGCTCTCTCGCTCGCTCCCGTTTTGAAAGTTATCCGCGCCTTTCGCCGCGTTAACCCTAGGGTGCCCCCTGGTTTTGTAAGCCTTCCTTCGGTTCCCACTTCTTCCTCCTTTTTTTTTTTTTATATTATATATACTTTCTTTTTATTTGGCCCTTTCTACTTCCAGGTCTGGCGACGTGTTGTTTGGCTTCGCCTTGAATCTGGTAAGCTTCCCGAGTTCTTGGGTTCCTCATCTCACCTTGCCTTTTCTTTCAGCTCGTCCTTGGGTTTCGATCCAAGGTGCTGACCGATCTTCCAGCCCGTGATCAACAGGTCCTCCAACCTTTCGCCCGTGCTGCCAACATCGGCCCGCCCCCCGTGGCCAGCTCCGCCCGTCTCTGGATCGGCTTAGACGCGGATGTCACCCCCGTGCAGCGCCTCGGACCCAGGGATCATCCGATTCCCCAGCCGGTAGACCGCGCACGGGCGGCATCCGCTCTTGTCCCGCCATCCCCGACGTTATCAGCTGGCCTCGATGTCCTGGACCAGGACCCGGACTTCTGCTCATCATGGAACCCCTTCTCAGGTGCCCCCTCGTCCGTCGGCACACCCCGCAACGCGCCCCCCCCCCTGGGCTAGTGGTAACCCGGGTATCTTCTATCCTTTTTGCCTTTGCTCCGCTCCTATTGGCTGACGAGCTAATCCTCCTTTTTTTTTTTTGTAGGTCCAGCTTCCTTGGTCCGCCGGCCGCTGTCTTCAGCTTAGTTTTACTGAACCTTAGTTGTAAGAGTATTCTGTATGGCCTTGTCCTGCGTGGCATCTAGTTGGGCCGCCCGCTCCTCCCTTGTGAGCGATTCCTGTCCTGCGTGACACGCGTGGTTCTTAGTTTTACCGAACCTTAGTTGTAAGAGTATCCTGTACGACCTTGTCCTGCGTGGCATCCAGTTGGGACTCTCCTCTCCGCCCCTGCCGCTAGTTTCTGTCTTTCGTGCTCGTCCATCCCTCTCCGTACGCCTTGCTCGTTGCCCCTCCTTGTGCGTCGTCTACGCTTCGGTTCCAGGGCCTGTTTCAGGGGTTCCTTCCCCGGGTTGTGGCTTCAGGTCCCCTATATGGGCGGTCCGCGTCCGTTTCTCGCTGTCCTTCTTCCATTTACAAATGACCGGGGACACGAAATCCACTATGGTGTAGGGACCGTCGTATTTCGGGGCCAGTTTTGCCGCAAACCCTTCGGCCGCGTTGGATAGATGGTGTTGCTTGGCCCATACCTTGTCTCCAATCGTGGGTTTCCACGCTCTCCTCCTCAGGTTATAATACCTCGCCTGGTCCTGCGCCGCTCTTTCGAGATTCCGCCTCACCAGTTGAAATACCTCTCTCAACTTGGCAGCGTTCTCTTCCGGATTGAGCGTGCCCTGTCCTGTGCCCAGCGCTTCGTCATCGTACAGAGCCTTCGGTAGCCTCGGCTCTCTCCCTTGTACCACAAACGCCGGCGCGTACCCGGTGGATTCGGACACCCCTGAATTTACGGCTAGCATTATCTCTGGCCATTTCTCATGCCAGTTCCTCTGGTTCCCTTCGGTGAACTGAGCTATCATAGTTTTCACCGTCCGGTTAGTTCGCTCCGTCGGGTTCTCCTGCGGCGTGTACGGGGCCGTGAACTGATGCCGTACGCCCATCTGCTCCAAAAACCTCTTAAACGCTCTACTGGTGAACTGGACGCCATTATCGGTGATCACCACCTTCGGCACGCCAAACCGGGACACGATGCGCTCTCGGAACGCTTTCGTTAGTGCTTCCGCCGTGGCCTTTCTCATGGGGACCAACTCGGTCCATTTCGAGAACCGATCCACCATCACCAATAACATGGCATTCCCATGCTTTGACCTGGGCAGCGGGCCCACAAAGTCGGCGCACACCGTTGCCCACGGCTCCTCTGGCACTCGTGTCAGCATTTTCCCGGCCGCCTGCAGTTGACTTGGTTTGTAGCGTAGGCAGATTTCACACCTCCTCACGTATGTCCTCACATCTCGATGCATCCCCGGCCAGTAGTACCGGGCTGCTACCCTGGCCATCGTCCTTCTACCGCCCGCGTGCCCCGCCTCCGGCGAGTCGTGATTCTCTCTTATGACTCTCTCTCTTAGACCCTTTGGAACGCATAACTTCCATGATGCTATTTCCTCTTCTCCCGCTCGGTGCGGGATGTGCCGGTATACCCGGCCTGCTTCCTCGACGTAATCCGGATATTTCCTCGGTTCTGTCCTCATCATCTCTTTAACCTTTTTAATCCATCCGCACTCTGCCTCCGGTTCGTGTCCCTTTTCTGCATCCTCCTCGGTGGTTCTCAGGCATCGCTCCGCCAATGGCTGTCGGGACAGTGCGTCCGCCACTACGTTCAGCTGCCCTTTCCTGTATGCCACTTCGAAGTCGTATTGTTGTAGCTCCAGCGCCCACCTGGCGATCCTCCCTGTTGGGCTCTCGATGCTGTTCAACCATTTCAACGCCATGTGGTCTGTGACCACCTTGAAATGGTATCCCTCCAGATAGGGCCTTAGCTTTCTTATAGCCCATACAATGGCCAGACACTCCTTTTCGGTCGCCGAATAGTTCTTTTCCGCGCTATTCAGGGTCCTACTGGCGTATGAGATGACCCTTTCGCCCTTCTCCGTCTCTTGCGTCAGGATCGCACCCAGTCCGTAGTCGCTGGCGTCCGTCTGGAGCACGAATTTCTTTGAGAAATCTGGGCATGCCAACACTGGGTCTGCTGTCAGCCGACTTTTTACGTCCTCGAACGCTTGTTGCTGCTCCGTTGACCATTCCCACTTGGCCTTCTTCTTCAGCAAAGTGCTGAGGGGCTGCACCAACGTGGCGAATCCCTTTACGAACCGCCTGTACCAGGAGGCCACGTCCAAGTATTGTCGTAGCTCCTTGACACTTGCTGGCGGCTGCAACTCCTTAATGGCCGCCACTTTCTCGGGATCGGTGCAGATTCCGTCTCCCGTTACCAAATGCCCCAAGTATCGTAGCTCCTTCCTGAAAAATTGGCACTTGTCCACATTTAGACGCAAGTTTGCGTTCTTTAACCGCCGAAAAACTTCTTCGAGGTTGCGCCTGTGCTCCTCCTCGGTACGGCCGATGACAATGATGTCGTCTTGGTACGCAAACGCGTGTGGCATCATCTCGGGGCCTATCACCTGATCCAATGCCCTCTGGAACGTAGCCGAGGCTGAGTGGAGTCCGAATGGCATCACCTTCCACTGGAACAGCCCTTTGCCGGGCACCGTGAACGCGGTGAATTTTCTACTGCCTACCTCCAGTGGTATCTGCCAATATCCGTCCTTTAAGTCTAAGCTACTAATGAACCGTGCCTCCCTGAGTTGGTCCAAAATATAGTCTATTCTTGGCATGGGGTATGCATCTTTGATGGACTTCGCGTTTATCTGTCTGAAGTCCACGCATAATCTCCACTTTCCCGTCTTCTTTTTGACCATCACGATGGGTGAACTGTACGGACTCTTCGATGGCTCAATGCACCCTCTTGCCAGCAGTTCGTCAACCTGTTGGTTGATTTCGGCTTGCATCTTGGGATTTTTGGGATAGTAACGCTGCTTGACCGGCTGGGCATCACTCATCGTGATCGTGTGTGTAGCTATGTTCGACACTCCCTTCAGTTCTCGGAACTCTTCCAACTCCTTTGCCAGGAAGTCTTCCACCGAACCCTCCTCCGCTCACGTTCCGTCGGATGCGGGCCCGACAGACCCTTCCGTGTTCGCTACCACCGCCACTGACAACTTCTCCTCCAACCGCCCCTGGCGGTGGCCTCTCGCAGGGATCACAACCCTGTGTCCCGCACAGGTCACCTCTGCTCCGACCGCGGCGAGGAAATCCCATCCCAGGACTAGCTCATCTATTACTCCGGGCATCACGAGAAACGGGATTGTAACGATCTTGTCCCCGAAGGCCAACTCCACCTCGATCTGGGCGTTGATTTCCCGGCTGCGTCCGTCAGCCAGCCGCACCAGCTTCCTCGTTTCTTTCGGCTGCCTCTCTTCCCCCAGTCTACTCGCCGCCTCGCAGCTGATAAAACTGCTTGTCGCCCCGGTATCGACCGTTGCTTTCCAATTGCTGCCCGCGATCCTCACCACCGCCGACAGCTGGACATCCTCCTCCGTGAGTTCTCCTACGAGCTTTGGGGGGCTTCGTCTTGCGACCCTGGCACGGCCCTCCGCGGCTTGGGTCGCGGGGCGTTTCCCGCTTTCGGGCAGCACTGCCATGTCGGGGCCCCTACCTTGCCGCACCTCCAGCAGAATGTTATAGGTCGGCCATTGCATGCTTGTGCCCAATGGCGGTCACTCCCGCATCGTCGACACGCCTGGGCTGGGTTTTTCACGAACCCCGCCTCTATGTTCGTGTTCGTTTGGTCGTCCCGCCGCGTTGGGACCGGCCTTTTTTCCCCTGTCGAATCAGGGCTGGCTGCCGTTTCGCCCTGGCAGCGGCGACATATCTCCGTTACTGTCGGACGGGCGAACGGATTATTTGCTTTTGCCTTGCTCGCCGGACATTCTCGTTGGAACTCCAGCCGATCCCTCTCCAGAGCCTCAAACTCGTCGGCCAGCGTCATCATGTGGTCCAGGTCTCTGCACCTATGTGGCCGGATGAACACCCTCAAATCTGGCATGCTGTTGTCTCTGATGAGCTCCAACTGCTCTTCGGGCGTGCATTTTAGTGGCCGCATGAGGGTCTGCATCTCCACCATGTAGTCCTTGAATGGCTCTCCCCATCTTTGCTTCCTTAACCTCACCTCCTGGAGTAATTTTTCAAAATACCCCCTCGGCAGGAAGTATGCTTGGAAGCTACGCGCAAATGCGTTCCATGTCTGCCACTGCCTGTTGTTGGCTACGAAGCACATGAGCGCCCGGCCCTTTAACAGCTCAGGCATGGCTCGCGGAATTAAATTCAACTCCAACCCGTACATGTCGGCTGACCACTCGATCTGTTCCAGGAACTCGAGTGGTTTTGCCGTTCCGTCGAACCGAAACGACCACTCCCTGACCTGCTTGGCGACGTGGGCAAAACTCGAACTGGACGGTCTCGTGGTTTGTTCTTCGAGTCCCCGTCGATGATCCTCCCCTGCTCTCCCTTCTTCCTCCCTCTGTGGGTTTCTCGCGCTCCCTTGCTCCGACGGTGCTGGCCGGGTGGGCCTCTCCCCACTCTCTGCCCGCGGTCGGCTAGGCGACCGGCTTTTCACCGGGACCGCCAGGCTCGCGATGAGCTCCTCTTGGGTCTCGGACGGCCGTCTCCACAGCGTTACTTGCTCCGCACTCGCCGGCAGCGTCAGGCGCTCGTATGGATCCGCCCCGTCCTCCATCTGGGTCGCGGTCGCGGCTCCTCCCGCCTTCATCTCCCAGGCCTCGAGCGCGTCCGCATACTCCGGTTCCTCTCCGTGCTTCTCAATCCACTCCTTGAAGATTCGGCGCATCTCGGTCAGCGTACCTTCCAATCGAAGACCGCACGACCGCGCGCACTGGACCAGGTCCTCTTTCCTCAATGAGTGAACCCATCGTCGGCTCCTCATTTTTATGTTCTCTCGATACCAAACTCAGTACCGCCCTTCCCAAGTGCACTTTGTCTTTTACTTGTCGCAGGGCCCCACGTTGGGCGCCAGTTGTAACGAACCGTTCTTCTCCGTCTGATGCAGCTGGGCTGGCTCAGCGGTCGGTAGGCTCGCTGCAACAATATTTATATGTTGCCCCGACGACAAGTAAGAATGCACGGGTTGGATCTTGTACTGGTATGTTAAAATGCTTTATTGGTATCTTAAGTCTATCTTACGCTACGTGGATTCCGGCGCTGGTTCTCCTCCCGACTCTCCTCTGTGGTCCGATGAGCGCGTTGCTCCCTGGGCCCCCCACGGCGTCGCCAAGCGTGGCACCGCCGGCTCTACTGACTGGGGCTAGCGATTCTTGGCACGGGGCCCAAATCCACCTCTCAGTCAGGCGCCTGACGCGTTCGCTCTCACTCGACTCACTTGGCTTTTCGGCCCGAGGGTGCCTCACTCCTGAAGGGATGTGTTTCAAGCGGGGCGCCGTTGGTTCAAGGGATTTGAGTCTTTGGCTCTTGGCTGCACGCTCGAGTCCGCCTCTTAATCCTCACACAACGCGTTCGCTTGCTACGGTTCTTTTCCCTTTGCTTGGTTTCACTTTTCGTGGCTCACTATTCACTTCACTCGTGTTCGCTCCGTCTGTGGACTGTCCTCTTTTCTGGTCGCGGCCCTCCTCTTATAGGCTCGCTTCTGCGTCGGCGCCGCCGATGCCGCCTAGCGCTAACGGCATTTTCCGCCATGCGGTGCCCGTATTTTTCCATCGGCGTTCCTTCATTCCCTTGTCGCTTTCCAACGGGACCTGGCTGGTGGCGTGATCTCATGACCATATTTGGTCATGCGCTGGACCACTGCCGGCCCGATCCCGTCATCCCGCAGCTCGCTCTCCAACGGGACCTGGCTGGTGGCGTGATCTCATGCCCATATTTGGACATGCGCTGGACCACTGCCGGCCCGATCCCGTCATCCCTGCTCTCTCCCCAGGGGTCCTCCCCTCTCATCTTGGGACCCCGGGAGCGCTCTCCTCGGGAATTCGCCGCCTCCGGATATCCCCGGATAACGGTCGTTAGCGCTTAACCCTATACTGCCCCCTATGTGTGGGAATACCTTTCCTCACAGTATGTCAATTGGTGCGTTTGTGCAGAAGTGTGTGTCAGCCAATTGAAGATCACTAAACACATCGAGTGCCGATGCATCAATGTTTTGCCTTCCCATTGATGAAGTGATTCTGCCAAGTATATAGGCGTTTACAGTAATAATCCTCAAAAATTCGGGACTTGATGTGAAGTGTGCTGAATCCCCTTGTGGTGTCGGCTTTTACTGAAGATATTCCCGAAACAAGGATGCGTGATTGTGAACGTGCCAATCCAAGATCGTGAATGCAACGTTCCGATATATACGAGAGTTCTGAGCCAGTATCCAATAAGAGGCGACATGTTATGTAGTCCCCATTTGCGTTTTTAACATAAACCATGGCCGTGGGTAATGTGCTTCTGTTCAATCCTTTGCTTGAGTAGATTGTGCAGTGCCTTGCGCACATACAATCGATGGTATGCCCTCTGCTTGGGCAATGTGACTTGAAGTCACCGAAGTGTTATAATGCGCGTTTGAATTGCTCTGATTATCCCCTTTTGTTTGCGCAAAGGTCCCGATAATACCCGATGTAGTATCTGGTAAATGGAGTAGTGAATGGTGACGACCTTTGCATTGTTTACATGTGTATTTTGATTTACACTTGTTGCTCAAAAGACCAGGCTTCAAACAGTTATAGCATAGATTTTTATCTTTTACAAAATTGCGCCTTTGCAAACCTGTCATTTCCAAAAATTGTGGACAGCCATACAGAATGTGTTCTGTCGAATGGCATTTGGTGCAGTTGCTGCCTTCAACTGCCACCATCGAGTGTGTGATTCTTTTTGATTTGTCCCCGTGAGTTACTGTTTTCCCTTCAGACGCAGGCTCCCCTTTGCTTAGTTCCAATTCCTCGCAACGAGCATCCAAGAACTTGAAGAAGTCGTCGAGAGTGGGTGAGTCTTTATTCAAACTGCGTTCAATCAAGTTTTTCCAGTGCTAGATATATAATCCAACAGTCGCGTCCCGTTTGATTTACGGCGTCCAGACCACGTACAATTTCGTTTGCACCGTCGGACACTTTACGCAAAATCGCCGCATCAATTTTAGTAGTTGTGGGCAACCTCATAAATTGTTCCAAAAACGAGTTTACGGTATGCCTCGGCCGATTGTACCTTTCCTTGAGACGCTCCCATGCAGTGTTGTAAGCAGTGTCCGTGATCGCCAAATGTCGTACCAAGTTGGCACCCTCATCGATGAGTAGTGTTTTCAAATGATGAAACTTCTGTGTGTTCGTCAAATGCTGCTTGCTATGAATTGTACTTTCATAGATATCCTGAAATGCTGGCCACTCTGTGTAGCTGCCAGCGAACCGTTTGATTTGAAATTTTGGCAATTCGCTCTGTATTATGGTGACCGCACCAACTGCAGAATTCGAATTTACCGCGCCTCTAAACTCGACGCTCTCGCTCTCTCCAGCAGCACGCATAGACATGTTCGTCGTGTTCTGGTTTGCAGCTAACTGTTCAAATAGCTGTTGTTGCTGTTGTAGCAGGCTGAGTACTGCGTCGTTGTTTAGATGAAGCTCTCTGCTGCCATCCCCGTTGATCGTTGCAGTTGTAGTTGGTTGTACTAACCCCTTTTTCTCCAAAATCATTGCATGTGCCAATAGATACTTTTCCTCGTAGAGTGCATTGTCTTCCTCTGGATCCCCATCCACGTGTTCGAGAAGGGCTATGGAATCTCCAAGTTGTGAGAACTCTTTCCAAGCCGATTGGAGCAGTTCCATCCGTGAGGTGACCTGCGCCGTTGTAGTTGGTTCCTCCCGTTCAGCCCAAGCCAATGCGCGTGTGATAATGGCCTTGAGTCTGCCACGGGCTTTTACCAATGCCTTTAATTGTTCCATTGTAAACAATTTTCAATGAACACCAAAGCACACAAAACTGTTCAAGAATCCTGCTCGAAGGACCAAAGAATGTTCGCGAATAATATGCTCGACTGATTTGATTCTAGTGGACTGTATTTATTTTGTTCTTGTCCAGTTCGATGTCTATTTGGTACTGAAAAATGCCGTCGCAGCGGCGGTAAGAATATGTGTGTAAGTTCACGTACCCAATTCTATTGAGCTCTTATACGAATTGTAAACAATCTTTGGCTTTCCAAAACGAAAACAATTTCAATCTTGGGCCTCCGCCTAATTGATTTCTAAGATGTACAATCTCAAGGGCTCCCGCCGCAATCCCAATCTTTGACACTCGCCTAAATGGAAAACCAATCATAAACAATCTCACTCCCGGCTTTCTGCAGATCCTGCACTTTAGGCCTTTTACAGTTCTCTCTTTGGATGAGGAAATCCAATACTCGGGATGGCGAAATCAATTGAAATGTTTATAGAAAAACTATTCCCGAAAGGGATCAACGATGCAAAGATCAGAAAGTTCAAGTCAGTCTTGATCCAGCAGC